>NC_056730.1:179301176-179471176 GCF_019279795.1 Protopterus annectens | reverse complement strand
TGGGACCATAATCTCTCCAGATATGTATACCAAACTCCTGGGTGTTACAATAGACAACAACCTCAAATATGATATGCATGTAAACCAAACTATTAAAACCGTTAATAAAAAAACTTGGCTCCCTATGCAAAAACAAACCTTTTCTCACCCCTTTAGCTAGGACTGCCATTGCCCGTACCCATTTGCTTTCAACTCTCCTCTATGCCTCACCAATACCCACTAACTTGAGCAAAACTGATCTCAGCAAACTCTAGCCGCTACAATCAAATTGCCAGTTTTGCCACAGGAACTCCCTGCAGGAGACACCATTGTCAAAACCTACACCTCTTAGGTTGGCTAGAACTCCCCAGGCTAATTCAATTTAATCAACTTAACTGTAGCATTCATGGTTATTAACCATCCAGAAAAAACACCCTCCCTTAAACTTTATCCATCCCTATAAAAACTCTAGGCCTCTTCGTTCCACTACAAAACTTTTGGCTCAGTCTGTTAAAGCTAACAACCTATCTGGAGAATCTTTGCAAATTCAGTAGGCAAAACCTGGACTTTGCTTCCATCTGACCCCCCTCCCTTAATCAGTTCAAAGAAAATCTAACCCAGTATTTCAAAACTCACTGGTTATGTCCTTGCTCTAACCCTAACTAAAGCCTCATCTACTTCCATATCCCTGCAATTTCTTATTCATAGCAGCTAACCTCTTATACTAAAAGGTTTGAAAAGAGAAACTGTAATATCTTTGCAGATACTCTGTATATAAGCTGCACCTATAGGTTTAATAAGAGAAACTGTGGCATATTTGTATATATTTCTGTATATAAACTGTATTCTTCATAAGCTTGAAATGTAAGACTGTAACTTGTATGTTAATATAATATGTTTGTGCATATACTGTAACTTGCTTGTCTTTATCTGTTTGTAAATTTGGAGCTTTTCTCCCCGGGCCTCCGCTGAAAATGGACATGTATCCAGTCAGACTATCCCGGTCAACAAATGTAAAATAAAATAAAAAGTAAATAAAATAAATATGACTCTCGATTTAAAGTGCAGAAACATTGAGTAAAACGAAACAACATGCAAAGAAGTTGAAGCAATAGCATCATCTACCAACAGGCAAGGTGTACATTTAGACACAGCAGCTATGTTTTAATTCACTACATAAACTTTACTTTTGTACTTCTACTGGATCTCCTGCATGGGTATGAGCTACAGATTTAGTCAACTGCTCTACGTCAGATAAGGAAATAGTTACAGCCAAATGTAAGGGAAGGTCCGTGAGTTTATAATTACACCACCAGTACTTTTTAGTCTTGTGTACACTCTCTTAAGTTGTACACGTATCCTTCAAGAACTAAAACTGGTTTACCTTTTTGGGGTGTAAGAGTATTGTACAATTCTCTGATACCTGGACTAAAGAACGAAATATCCCCCATGTGTTTTTTTTTTGTTTTTGTTTGTTTATGGTACAAAGTAATAGTTCTTAAAAAAACACTACCCTTTTTAAAGGTTACAGTGCTCATTTTGTATTATTCGATGAATTACAATGTGTCCATATGTAGTGTCATATTTTTGTTGTCTCCAAATTTTGTAGTTCGATTTGGTTATTCGACTGTATAAAGTAGATTCCCCCTGCCATATGTGTTCCTTCTATGTTCATTACATAAAAAGGAAAGGTGTTGAGTGACTGCTGGAACAGATCCCTAAAAATGTACCCCACCAGAGCTTGACAGCATTCATCCTTGGTTTAGTTCTCTATGCAAAGAGCACCTTTTATCCCCTGTCTGTTGCATCTTTAATTGGGTTATTATACAAAACATAATGCCCACAGTATGGAATTCTGCAATTGTCAAACCTCTACCCAAAGTAGTTACCCTGTCACCAGTCTGTGTTCAAGCCAATATCAGTTTCATTACCTTTTCTAGAAATGTCCATTTTGGTGATCTTCAACTAACTCTCTGCCTCTATAAACAAACATATCCTTCTTTCGTTTCATCAACATGGCATTTATACAGTTCCTTACAGTTTACATCTTGCTAAATACAAATGTAAACAAACTAGAGCAGTATTTGTTGGCCTTAACAAGTTTGTCTAGTAGACGAAAAGCATCAGGTTTGTTCAACTACTTTCTAACAGACGACTGTAAGTTCAAATTGATTCCTTCCTTTCCCCTTTGGCCCCTGTCCTAAAAGGAGTACTTCAAGGGGTTAGTTCTAGGGATTCATGTCAATGGATTGACACCGCTTTCCCTGAAATAAACTCCAAAAATGTTTCACCAAAAGCACTTTCAGAATAAATCGTGTTTTCCAGTGGGTTAAGTCCATCCTGCAACTCCCATAGGAGGGGACACTCCCCACACTCTCTGAACCTTAATATACCTACTCCATTATCGCACAACAGTAGAGAAAAGGGGAATTCTCCACACTATTGGTGAAAGTGCTTTCAGCAAAACATTTTCACCGAAACAGCAGTCGCCTAAACTATTGTCAACTGACTGACAAGCTCCCTAGTTCTAGTCCCTTCTGCTTTTTTCCATATTCATGAATAGCTTTGACCTAACCTCCTTGACTGTACTTCTGTAGGTAGATGATAAGCCAAGCCAAGCATCACAAATATATCCTGTAAGTTTATGTGCTGGCCTTTGTAAGTCTAGCCAGGCTTCCCAAATGCATCTCATAAGTTTATGTGCCTTAGAGGTTCTTTTAATGGGTATTTGTAAACTAGGGCAAAATTTACAGTCTCTCCATTAGAGACACAGGTGCTAGACCAGTTAGGGAAAAGCTGTGCTTCATATGGATGGGAAAACTGTTCCAGAGTAGGGGAATATCCCTAGGTCGAGTAATTCTGATGCTGTTCATTTTGCAGATATGCACAATTTCCATCAGATTGGGATCCAAGGATGCTTTGTATGAATGACTTCCTTGGACCTAAATGCCATGCCTTTGCTTATAGATTAAGGTAGTAAGGAAATCATTATGTTGCTCAGACACATGTTGGTCGAAAGCCAGGTTACTGTCTACATACAAACCTAAATCCTTGACTTGTGTTTCTGCTGTTAGGGGCATGTTATCAATGAGATAATTTCCTAGGGTGGCTGACTTCCCAAAGGGGTACTGTTATGCATTTCCTGGTACTGAGGTTTAAGCCATGGCTTTGGCACTACACATTTGTCTGATTTAGTCCCTGCCAGTAAGATGTTAGTGTCTTCAGGGAATTGTGTGACTGCACCAAGTTTGCAATCACTTGACATTGGCTTTGACTTCCAAGACGTAGATGCAAAAAAGGAGTGGACCCAGCACAGAGACCTGAGGGACTGTGTTAGTGATTGGCCTGTTTGTGTAGGTGATCTCCCTTATCTTAAGTTCCTCAGTCCTATCTGAAATACAGCTGGCTATTCAGCAAGTAACATAGGGGTTAATGTCTGTACCCATGAGTTTAACAGTGCCTGAGTGGAGTATTGTATCAAATGCCTTAGCCAGTTTTACCCTCAAACATTGCCTTGTTGACCCTCTCAAAGAAGTTCACCAGGCTGAGTAGGCATGAGCAGCCCTTGACAAAACCAAACCAGGTTGTTTCCAGTGTTTGAAGTTTTTCAATGTCCTTATTAATTATTTCCATGATGATTCTTTCCATGGCCTTGCATATGAGACTAGTTAGACTTATGGGGCTGTACTTCCCAGAATCCTTTGCTGGCCCACTCTTATGTAGAGGGCTAACTGATGACCATTGGATTTCTCCACTTACATGGCAGAAAGTCTGCCAGGAGGTTATGGTTAAATAGTGATTCCAGTAGTCCTGATAGGTCATGTTTCAGGCTATTTAGGAGACATCCTGGGATATTATCTGGGCCCATTAATACAGTGTTTTTGGCCTTACAGTGTGCATCTAGGGACATGTTCCCTAGTGATAGTTGGGGTATATGATTTTATTTAGGGTGGTTGTGAAACATATAGATTTGTTATATTTTCTGGCTCCAGGTAGGAGGAGTATTTGCAATTAGTTCTTTATACTGCTGAGTGCTGCCTGTGAGGTTTCAGACATAGCTGAAGAAAGCCTGTGGTTATTTGCCTGGGAGGCTATCTTTAACTCAAATTTGGGTTTAGTAGACTTCGTTTACCCTCTTAGTTGTTTGTTTCATTTGAAGAAAGTATTTTTTATAATGCTAAGCATAACATTTCCTGATCCTGGCTATGGCCTGTGGTTTTTGAGTTAGTTCTGGACTGGTATATGGTGGGTAGAGCTGCCTCTATGCATTTAGTGACATATATTGACATAATTGTAGAGGATTTCTGTGAAAAATTCCACTTAGGCAGCTGTGTTAGAGTTTGGGGAGTGGTTTGAAACTTTGACAGGTTATAACCTAGTAGTAGGAAGTTTATCTTAGAATAGTTACCAAATGTTACTTGGTTACCTGGGGTCACAAAAATGATTACTTGGTTACCTGGCATCACAGAAATGATTATTATTACAAAGGAGTCTTGTGGTTTGACCATACCAGAGAGGATACTACACTAAGGGAGGCCTAGCCTTCTCTGACATTTGTGAGTACCAGGGTGAGTATGTTTTCACTACTAGTAGTTGTATGGACTATCTGATCCAGGGTGTTTGCGTTTTATAAAGTCCACCAATCACTGGGCCTGTAAGTATGGGATTGTGTAAGTATCCCAGTTTATAGTGGGATGACTAAAGTCATCCATGAATTAAATGGTGAGAGACTCCGGTAAGTCCAAGTACGAATTATGGGTTTCTTGGGTCGTAGCAGGTCATCTATAGCTTGCAAGGATATGATATTGGAGTTTGCCTTTGGAAACCTGGATATGACGAAGCTCAAACACGTCACCCTCTATGACTAGTCTTGAGGTGAGTTGTTTGTTGATGTAGATTGAGACATCTCTACCTTTGGTCCATGCCTGTGTAGTAGCTGGCTTAAATGTGTGGAAGGCATTGTAGCCATACACTGCCAGGGTGCTGTTTATGGCTTTAAATCTTATTTTGGTAATTGCACAGATGTCCACATGCTCCCAGTGAGGAAATTCTGGAGGGAGTGGAGTTTATTTATTTTTTAGGCTGCTGGGGTTGAGCAGTAACATCTTTAGATACCCTTGGGTTGGTTTTGCTATGCTGTCAAGTTAGCAGTTTGGCCTTAAAAGGCACTGTGTTATCCTAGCATAAGCCCTCAAAAAAAAAAAAAAAAAAAAAAACATGCTATTCAGTGCACCTGTAAAATTTTCCAAAATTTGAAGTGACTACCAAATCCATACCCATATCTGATGAAGTTCTAGTGTGTGTGGTATATGAATAAAATAAGAAACAGAAGCGCTCAAACAAGTTTCCATTTTTGGCTTTATTCTGCGTGTTCTGTACTTGTGGTAAATCAGTTAAGAAACAGAGTTGAGTCACAAGGGTTTTGCTTTTTATTAATGAATATCTCATTTACTAGCCTCAGAAAGTAGAACAGCTATAGGCAAAGGTATACTTTTACAGTCTTCCATGTTTTTTGAGATGTATGAAGATGGCCTGCACGGGGATGCACACTGTATTCTATTAGCAGTTAGCTGAGAAGCTAAATGCCTGTGTAGCAGTTATTCATGCATTCATTTGTTAGAAATCAAACATCTAAAGTTATAGTCATACAAGCAGTTGTAATTGATCATGTGTGTGTGTATATAGGTATAGTGGGGGGGGGAGTTAAAATTACTGTAGCCATTTTTTATTACATTCTGATATCTGAAGTTTATACAATCAATAATGTTGGTTTAAACTGATAAATTTCAGGGGCTGTTTGTGGATGAACATGATTGACACTGTTGCCATTTGTTCAATTTAAGCAGTTATTGTGGCATTATAGAGGAAATGTGTATTTTTGTGAAGCTAGATGGAATACCTTACCATGTCTGTTTTAAACATAATGGAATACCTTGCCATGTCTGTTTTAATCATAATCCGATATCTAAGGTGCACATTCACTAAACTGACTGTAATTGATGAGTATGGGGATAGTCTGTAATGAAAATGTATGTGTTGAGGGGGGTTCCAGTGTATCTGAAAGTAACAAGCTGGCCATTTTTTTTAAGTTTCCAACACATTTATACATCAGCACTATACTTAATAAGTGGCTGTCTGTGGTGGTCTAAGCATGATGTTTGTGATAGCAACTGATCATTGTCAGAGTGTCACAGTGCTTGGTTCTCTGGTTGAGTTTTTGGGTGTGATGCTTTCTGTGTGGAGTCTGCATGAATTCCCTGTCAATGTGGGTTTTATCAATGTGCTTTGGTTCTTCTACCAGACCCTCAGTTATGTAATGCATGCCTCTGGCCATTTGTGTTTTTCTTTTATCCCAATTCAACACCTGAGAGGTACACAGAAATTAACTATCTTTTTTTGGAGGGATGGGTTGGCAGGCATTATTTCCAAATAAGATTTATAAGTCCTCGCAAGAATTTGTCTTCTCAGAATATTGGGAGAGCTTCTGTTTTGTTGGTTTTGAACAGTAAACTTTAAACACAACTTGATTTCTATCCTTGCGTGTGATTTTTTTTTTTTAATTTTATTTTGTTCACGTCATCACTAGAAAAACAGTTTAAAAAAGCTGTAAGATGCACCTCAAAGCATCTAGAAACCTGTGACACCTGTGACTGCTGGGGGCCACCAGACCCCCGGCTTAGTTCAGTCACTGCTTAAAGTAGAATCATGTCCTGTTAGGCTGCATTTAAAAGCAAGAGGGTGAGCCAAAAATACACTGTATGAAAAACAAGAAATAAGTAACCTATCTGGATGGCAAGGAGTCAGAATTGAGGGGTAAACCAGAGAGAGACACTGGGAGGGTGCAGGGGGGACCAGTGTGCAACACTGGACCCCATGGAGTCCTGTGTTTAGGACCCTGTATCATTTAAGGCTACCCTTGTTGATTGTATTCAGATATCTGAGGTGTATATATTCAGTATAAGTTTCTACGATGAGGGGATACATACTGAGGCAGTCTGTAAATGAAAGTGAATGACCCCATCTGTTTGGTCACTGTTAATGGTCATTGACCTGATGTAATACAGTCCCACCCCATTACAGTTAACCCCACCCATTCAGTTGCTTCCTGCAGCATCTCCTTGCTTTGAAGTCATCATCTGCCACTGGATGACTCTGCTTCTAGAACCAGTTTGTACAACTGACAGTTTTCAGTCCATATATTCCTGGAGTCTAATTTGCAAAATCTTAAGCATTACTCTTCTGTTCTGCAAACAAGTACAACTGTTAGATAATCTGGGCACTCTTTAGCATTGTCATTTTTCAAGATTAGATTATGAATTGACCAATCCAAGAGTCAGTCCCTGGGATTCATTAACAATCATATAAGCATTGTACTACACCTACACAATGTAAGCATGTAAGTGTGATAAGCAGCAGCAGTAATTGAGCATGCATACTGCTTATCGCACCTACATGGTTGCAAGCACCTTTTCATAGCCATGTGAAGGTGATTGCAGTTATGAGCACACAATGTAAACAAAACCGATCAAATCTAGGCAATGCTCAGACATGAGCAGTTGCTGTAGCCCAGACATAGTAAGGGCAAGTACAGGGAAAGAGGGGAAGTGAAATGGAGGGATTGTTGCACTTTAAATGTGTTATAATAATTTACTGATATTGAAGAGGGGGAAGGTTTAAAGTGTACTTGTATACCCGCAGGCAAATGTGACAAAAGTGCATAAGAAGCATTTCTGACGTAAAACCTGCAATACTGATGCAATGATCCTGCAGTTAGGCACATAAATAATAACAAACATGCTAATAAAGGATGTAATAGGGACATAAAGTTGCAGTATAATAAAGGGGAGTGAAAATGTGATATATGTGTTGATTAAATACTGATGATAAAATTTAGTAAGGGCAGAAGATACTCAAATCAAGGGGTGGCGTAAGCCAAACACAATCGGGCTAGGCTTATAAATGCCCCAGGGCAGATAGCCTAGTATGAACCTATGAATGCTTAGAATGCAGATGTTCTTCATCTCACATTGCTGCAGTCATAACCTGTGGGTAGTCCGAATACCAAAGTGTTAGGCTGGCGTCGGTCATGGTCGCTCAGATCTGACGTCAGTACGCCATGGTATTAAAGTGCATGACCGACGTCATATCCTCAGTCTTTCTTGCCGCATGGTCCGAAGCAGAAGCAGCGTTTGCAAGTGCCGTTCGGCGTTCTGAAATTTTCGTATTCTGAGTTTCAGACCGAAAACCAAGTTGGGCTAAGTACCCCGTTGGGGAATATTTTTGTTTTTTCTTGCCTCAGTTAATTCCGGATGTCAGAAAAAGTGAATAATTGTATTTCTTGTGGGAAACAGATACCTCATAGGGATTACCACTCTCTGTATTCCTTGTTTGGGGCCTGAGCACGACGTAGTCGGGTGTCACTTTTGTGCTAGATTTAATAAGCGCACCATTAAACGTAGGTTAGATTGCGTTAGGCTTGTCTTCGGTAAGCGGTGTAATTACAATATGCCGTCGGATCCTCCGACGCCCGCTACCGCTAAGAAGCGCAAGGAAAAATCGGTAAAGTCCAAGCAGGATGAGTCGTCCGTTCCGGACGCCGGTTCTTTAGAAACTACGGTGGAATCTGTGGATCCAGCCGAGGTTTCAGCTGAGTCTCAGGGGGAGCCGTTAATTTTGCAAGATGTGGCCTCTCAGGAGTCGGGTCAAGCTGAGGGGGCCTCTCAGGTTGCTGTACTCCCTTCTTTGCATAAGGTGGTTAGGCCTTCCCCTTCTGTCTCTAAGGTACCTTCCAAGGTCAGGCCTGGTCTGTCTTCCTCTGGTGTCAGTCCTAGTTCTGCTGGTTCTGTACCTAAAAAACACATGCTAAAAATGGCAGAAGATTTGATTTCCTTAATCAGGGGTTCTATGCCCCCTCCAGATAAGAGGCCTAGGGTGGAGCCAGAGGTGGAAGGTTTGGAACATTCTTCAGAGTACTCAGAGTCTTGGCTGAAGACATTCAGGATTTTCCTCCTTATTCTGATTCAGATGCAGAGGATTCCAGTCCTTCTGCTTCTCCTCCAGAGGATTTTTCTTTTGAGAAACCCTGCATTCTATGAGGGAGCATTTTAAATGGGAAGGTCAGGATTTCTCAGATTCCGAAAGATGCTTAGGGAATTTTTGTTTTTACCACAACATCGGCCCTTGGCTGTACCTCCTGTTTTGGATGTTGTTCAGGATGTTTTCTCTGAGGCTTCCCTTAATCCAGACTCTTTGCCTCCTGCACCGGTTAAACCAGATAGGTATTACAGAGTGCCAGAGGCTCATAAATATCTGTATAAGAGCCCAAGGGCTGACCCAGAAACTATTAGCCAGGGACCTAAGGGTGTCAGGGCTTCTGTTGTGAAGAATCCAGTTCCTATGGATAAAGATTCTAGAGCTTTGGATAGGTGGGGTAAAAAAGTGTATACCTCTTCCACTCTAGCAATGAGGGCTTTGAATTGCCAGTTTCATATGTTGAAGTACCAGAATTTTCTCCTTACTCAGTTAAAATCTAAGGTAGATGCTTTGGCAGAGGGCATAGAGTGTAAGGAATTACAGGATTTGGTTCATGCCTCTGATCAGGTGGGTAAGCATTCTTTGCAGTGTGGTTTCGATGCTTTACAGGCTTCTTCCAGGGTGGCTGCCACTGGATCAGTTATTCGTAGGCATGCCTGGCTTAAGGATCAGAACTTGTCAGAGCATGTTAAAGCTCGAATTTTGGATGCTCCTCTGCAGTCTGAAGTTTTGTTTGGTTCTCCTGTGGAGTCAGTCTTAAAGAAAATGGAAGACAAAGCTAAGTCTATGCAGACTGTTAAGGATTTTTTGCAGGTGCAGCCCCTAAGTTTAGCAGAAATTGGGCTACTAAGGGATGGGCTTACCCTTCTTCTGATTTACAGTCTAGGGGAAGATCTAGACGTGGTAGGGGCAGAGCTCAGGGTTCTTTCAGGCCTAGAACGTGGAGATCCCCTGCACAATCTACAGGTGAGGGCAGGGGCCAGTCCTTTCGTAAACAGACCCAATGACCTGCATCTTCAGCTGCCAGATCCTTCCTGTCTGGCAGCTCCTCTGGGAGGAAAGTTGGCACTCTTCAGGCAAAACTGGCTTTTAGTCACCCAGGACAAATGGGTGTTGGACATTATAGACCGAGGCTACAAGTTTTATTTCCACACATTGCCTCCTTTCAAAGGCATGCCAGACGTTCCTCCTCAGCAAAGGGTGGAGGCTCACAAACAGATTTCTTTACTTCTTCAAATGGGGCTATACAGCAGGTCCCTCTGTCAGAAGTGGGCCTAGGATTTTATTCTCGCCTGTTTCTTGTACCAAAGAAAGGAAACACTTGGAGGCCAATTTTGGATTTATCTATCCTCAACACATACCTGGACATTCCAAAATTCAAAATGTTGACTTTGCAACAACTTCTGCCTCTGTTGGGCAAAGATCACTGGATGGTAACTCTGGATCTCAAAGAGGCTTATCTTCATATTCCTATCAGGCCCAGTTGCAGGAGATTCCTGCGTTTTCGGCTGGGACTTTACATTATCAGTTCTCTGCATTGCCCTTTGGCTTATCTACTGCCCAGGGTGTTCACAAAGGTTCTGGCTCGGTGATAGCCCTCTTAAGGTTAAGAGGAATACAAATTTATCCTTATTTGGACGACTGCCTGATTCTTGCTCAAGACAAAGACAAGCTACTTCACCATCTACAGTATGTTATGGCAGTGTTAAGGTGCCTAGGGTATTCTGTGAACGAAACAAAGTCCAGTCTAGTACCCTCTCAGGAAATGTGCTTTCTGGGTGTGAGACTGAATACAGCCTCTCAGATGGCTTTTTTGACCCCGGACAAGCAAAGAAATCTTACACTTTACTTCCAACAATTGTCTCTACGGTCCAGGCTGACTGCAAGGACAGTCCTTCAAGCCTTGGGGTTCATGGCATCTTGTATTCTGGTGCTTCCCAATGCCAAACTGCATATGAGGAAGCTACAATGGTATCTCAAAAGTGTATGGACGCTTAACACTGCCACGATCTGGACACTGTCATTCAGATAATACCTTGCATTCAAAAGGAATTTTTGTGGTGGGCTCAGGAATGTCACCTAAACAAGGGACTCTCTGTGACCCGACCAGAGGCGAGTCAGATCTTAACGACAGATGCCTCAGACAAGGCTTGGGGAGCACACCTCAATGGAAAATGGGTTCAAGACACGTGGCCTGCCAGACTTCAACATTTACATATCAACTTGAAGGAGATGTTAGCAGTCCAATTTGCATTGATGGCTTTCAAGGATCTACTTCACCCAGGACAAGTGTTGATTCAAACAGACAACACAACTGTCATGTGGTACATCAACAAGCAAGGGGGAACCCATTCGTACCCTCTTTGCAGGCAAGCTATGATTTTGTGGGAGACTGCTCTCAGTTTGCACCTCACTCTTCAGGCAAGGTTTCTGCCAGGAGCAGAGAACTCCTTAGCAGATGTTTTGAGCAGACAGTTGGTGGATCCCCACGAGTGGAAGTTGGATCCTCATGTATTTCGACAGTTGACAGTGATATGGGGGACTCCAGACATAGATCTGTTCGCTTCTCCACTAAATTTCCAGTTGCCAAAGTTTTGCACAAAGATGTTTCATCCAAAAGCTTGGAAAGTGGATGCTCTATCATTCAGTTGGAACAATCTTCACGTCTATGCCTTTCCTCCTCTGCCTCTCCTTCCCAAAGTGCTCTTGAAGGTCAGACAGGACAAGCCCTCCATGATTCTAATAGCTCCAGATTGGCCACGGCAGCACTGGTACCCTCTGCTGAGGAGTTTAGTATGGGAGCCTCCTTGGCCTTTGCCATCAATTCCACACCTTTTGTCTCAGGCAGGCAATCATTTCCTCAATGTCAGGATACAGTCCCTGCATCTGACAGCCTGGCATATTCTGCTCTAGAACCTGGAGGGTCGCAGCTTCCTCAACAAGTTTTGAATGTCATTTTGGAGGCCAGAAGGCCTAGTACAAGGAAAGTTTATGCTGATAAATGGAGGAGATTTTTTATTTGGAGCAAGGCAAAGAGCTTTGATGTTTCCAGGCCTAATTTGAGTGTTTCACTTCAATATCTTACGGAATTATTAGACAAGGGTTTGTCTTTCTCCTCTGTAAAAGTTCATGCTGCAGCCATTTCTGCTCACTATGACTGTGACCCACCATTATTCTCTCATCCTTTGTTTAAGCAATTCCTTAGAGGGGCAAAGAACATAAGACCCCAGAGAGCTCCTACTCCTTCCTGGGATCTCAATTTTGTGTTGGAAAAACTTACTTTACCTCCTTTTGAACCTGCAGCTACATCTGAGTTGAAGTTTTTGTCTTGGAAGACTGCTTTTTTGTTGGTCATTACGTCTGCTAGAAGGGTATCTGAATTACAGGCTCTAATGGCAGTTGAACCCTTCCTGATTTTTCATAAGGATAGGGTATCTCTGCGTACTAACCCTACTTTTATGCCTAAAGTGGTTTCAAATGTGGCCTTGAACCAATCTATTCACTTGCATACTTTTTATGCTGATCCCCAAAATAAAGGGGAGAAAATTTTGCACACTTTGGATATTCACAGGCAGTTGCGTTACTATTTGAGCAGGACTAAAGGGTTCAGACAGTCTCAACAGTTATTTGTTTCTTTTGCTTTGGGCTCTCAGGGGAAACCTGTTTCAAAACAAACTATTTCTAAGTGGATTGGCCTTTGTATTTCTTTTTGTTATTCTCATCATGGTAAGGAGATTCCAGCTGGAATCAGACCTCATTCCACTAGGGCTACTGCCACTTCTACTGCTTTTTTAAGGGGTGTAGCTACTAAAAATATTTTGGAAGCAGCTACTTGGAGTTCAGTGCACACTTTTTCTAAACATTACCATCTCCCTCTTTATTCCAAATCTAGGGCTGGGTTTGCCACTGCAGTTTTACAGGGCATGTTAGCAGCTCCCAATGCTTTATGATTTTGCCAGCCTCCCTTTACCTTTGCTTTGGGATTCTACCCACAGGTTATGACTGCAGCAATGTGAGATGAAGAACATAGTACAGTTTTGTACCTACCATAAATGTAGATGTTCGAAGATCCACATTGCTGCAGTCCAATTTACCCTCCCTCCTTCCCCTCTATAGTTTGGAGTGGTTGTGTGGTTTGGGTTGTAAATATTGTTTGTACATGGGTTTTGGAGGTTTTTCTGTTTTTGGCTATGGCCTTTCTTTTTAGGGCCTTCTGACATCTGGGGCAAGAAAGACTGAGGATATGACGTCGGTCATGCGCTTTAATACCATGGCGTACTGACGTCAGATCTGAGCGACCATGACCGACGCCAGCCTAACACTTTGGTATTCGGGCCGACCGAGGACAGCGGACTACCCACAGGTTATGACTGCAGCAATGTGGATCTTCGAACATCTACATTTATGGTAGGTACAAAACTGTACTTTATTGCACATGTAGATGTAGATACAGGAACTTTATGTATGAAAGCTGATAGCACCACTGTATTATCCATTTCACCATGTATGCATAAGAAAAAAAGGACCTTACAGCTGTAATGTCAGTTAACTCATGAATGGATGTGTTTATGCAAAGAAATGACAGTGGCATCAGTAGTAAAGGGTTTATCACCTACGAGCATGTAATAGATAAGCAAATGTGTGGTTAAGTAAATGCTACATGTCAATGTAGTAACAAGTCACATACATAAGTGACCAATGACAAGACAGAGCGATGACATGTTAGTTCATTTTTGCCATTGCTGATTTGCAAACATGTCTGACATGGTAATACTGGGCATGCTCACATGCAGTTACAGGGAACAGTAACATAGCAGCAACACAATAGAAAGTGTTGTGACAGAGGAATAATAATATTTTCTGATAGTCTTGCAGCATGCCATACAGTAAGAAACCTTTATAGAATAACATGTTTGCCACACATGTAGTGTGACAGAAACAATTGTATTTAACACATGTATGGAAGAAGTCATGCAACACAGAGCACAATTCTTTTGTGAATAGGTAATGCATATAAGCAAGGAATAACTTAACAGACATTTGCATTTGTGACTGCCAGCCAGTAATCAAGAAGCCTCAATCCTCACCACTGGCACCCGTGGGGAGATGTTCACTGGGAGGTTAACAAGTACACACACAGTATTTCTAGATGCAGCTGTCTGTATCAAGTGCAATTTCCCTTAAGAGCACACACAGAGTTCCACAGTCAGTCCGGGGCTGGTTTCTCCCTCTTCCTCCAGATCCCCAAAAAGACTCCCCACTGGCACAGCTATAGAGTTGAGATATCAACTGAGTGACCAAGTCAAGACCTTCAGCACCTTCTCTGTCCAACCAGTGCTTCATGTCCATGCCCAAGTAGTTGATACACACACTCTTTGAGGTTTGATTTACATACACACACACACACACACACACACACACACACACACACACACACACACACACCTGGGAAAAGCTAGCACAGGTTTACTAGCTATCCCCCTTCTGCCCAGACAATATGGTAGTTACCAGTGCCACCAGTCACTCCTTATCGGCTACTTTAGGGCCCTTAAAGGGTGTCCAAACTTGCTGTGTAATATTAATACAAATACAAATGGTACTTTGGCCAACAGCAAGGCTGTTAGGTGTGGCACACACACACAGTGTTACTGACCAAATAAATATGCCACCATTCTCAAAACTTAAATATCTCTACACAGATCAGCCCCAATGAAAGGTTTAAATATAGTTAATAATAAATTAAAAAAAACAAAATCTGAACTAAGCTTTGCTGTATTCCTTATGTGTCTATATTAGAACATCAAGGTTTCAAACCTTCGAATGTTCTAATATCGAACCCTATGCAGCGAAAGCTTAAAATATCGAAGCAACAGAAAACTGAATTTTTTCCTAGGGAAAGAATTTGGTTGTCCATTTCTGTTGCTTCGGTATTTTCAGCGCTGTGGTGGAAAGTTACTGGTCGGGTTCAGGTAAGTGTGCGATTGTGTGGACGTGAGGGTTAGGGCGGGTTAGGTGGGTTAGGGCGCGGGTTAGGTATGTGTGCGATTGTGTGGACATGAGGGTTAGGGCAGGTTAGGTGAGTTAGGATTAGGGAGCAGGTGAGGCGAGTGTGTGATAGTGATGGACCTTAGGGTTAGGGTTAAGGTAAGTGGATAGTTAGTGGTGTGTGTATAGTTTAGTGTAGGGTTAGGTGTAAGATTTTAGGTGTATGTGCGTGGATTGCTGTTTGGTGTGCTTGTGTTGTGTGTATGTATTTTGGAACAGCAATTTTTTTTTTTTCCCTAGGAAAAAAAATTGCTGTTCTGACAGTTCGAAATTGTAAGCTTTCTCTTACATAGGGTTGATTAATCACAGTTAGCTTTTTTAAGTGGTCGGTGATATAATATAGACCCTTCCTGACTGTATCTAAGAGAGTTATTATAACCTAGTAACTTAATTAGAGCAAGGCAGATGTGGTGAATGGTTGTTCTTGTCAGGTCCAAGACAGAATGCGGAATGGTCTGTCTCACTGAGAGACTTCTCAAAATAATATCTAAAATATTACTGCTGGGATAGCTTGCAGAATTACATAATTTCTAGTCATCTGACTTCTAGTTTCCAGGCAAAACCCTCGGTACTGAAGCTGGCAGTATTTAGCACCTACCTGTAAAAATATACAGACAAGAGCTTGTGCTCAGATTTTTGGTAGATGCTAGAAGAATTGCATTCCTTCATGCTTGCAAAGTAGAAATTAGTTTACCCCAAAGACAATGCAGAAAGCTTCCTAGTACAGACTTTTTGTCTGTAGCTGCATTGAAAAAGTGAGAGGTAGCCTCTTTATGGTGTAGCCTATAAAGTAATTTAATTTCAAATATTTCTCTAAAGTTTGTTGGACTGAGGTTAACCCTCCATTTTCCTCTGTTAAGCATATATATTTAAACAGTTAAAATAGTGCATGTACTTTTCTGTTCTCTTCCAGTAGGGCACATTGTAGACACATACAAGCACTGTACAAATATCTTTTCAACACAAACATCTGTACAGAGCAGTTTGATATACACATGACATACAATTCTAATACATTTGTAACACAAACATATTGTATGATATACAGTTCTAGTACCAGCTTCTTGTATAAATTAGTTTGATATTCACAAATGACAATTATTTACAAAATTCCAACTAGCTATGCTGGCAGTACCTCCTTTTGTCATAGCATTGTCATTTTCAAACATATACCCAAAGAGATATCAGAGAGATGCATAACAATCATGGGCACTACAGACATAGGCAGAGGTCATGTAAGGAAGAACACTCTTGAAGGGCGTACAGCATTATCATACCTTATAAGACCTATTGTTGACTTACCTGATGTGAAAATGCCTGAAAAAGCTTGCCCTTTGAATGTTTGTAACGTTTAAACCAGATTCAAACCTCTGCCTATTATACAAGGTTCTCTCCAGAGCCCTGTGTTGACAGCATGTACCACATCAGATAATGGAGGCTGTCGCAAATAAATGAATTGAATGTGTGGGTTAACAGAGGAGGTATGAATACAATATTAACAATCTGATTTATTCGCAATGTCAGAAAGGAGCTACACATGTTACTGTACACACAACACTGAGCATTACAGTAAACCTGCTTCTTTGACAAGAAAGCTGTTTCCATTATGTGTGACACGCACTGTCCCACAATTGAAAACCAATCCATCTGTGTAGGTATGTTATAAAAGCCAGTACTCCATACATGTGCCATGGGAGCACTCACAGCATGACATTCCCCAAATAAACATTTCACTGCCATACAATCACAACCTGTGATGATATATCATTGTCCAACTTGAAAATTGATCTGAATAAGTAGATAAAATTATGTTTATGTCAAGTCAAGTTGGTACATTGGTATAATGTTGTCCCTTTCAGGAATTGAACAGCAAATGATGTGACTTTACTGACTAATGACATCTGGATGACCCACAAGTGCCAAAGTGGAAGTCTTACAACTTTTATGACAGTCCCACCTATGCAAACTTATTACATCAGATATATGTGTGGTAAACAATCTCTAAGATGTAAGGGATCTTGGAGGACTTTCACTGTAAATGGACACATAACTGTGGTACATGTCATTTAAGCATTACAGTATAAGGCACAACAATGCTAACAGGCACTGAATGCGTATGTTAAAATCTTGAGCAACTGAAAGCATATTTTACAGGATAAATGCAGCATTGTAGAAATGTCATTATAATTGTGACATGTAGTTATGTGAAGGCATTACATTGTTATTTCTGCAAGGGATATGTGTGCCTGTAGTTGCTGTAATATGTCAACAACAGGCAGCATGTTGTCTCATTCCTTCATGTCAGAGAATACCCTTTCCTACATGTGGTATGTAAGGAACATGAAGTCAAATGTCATTATTACTCTAAATAAAAACACTATTTGACAGATCGTCCCAGCTTTTAGTAAGAGGCATTACCATCTGTATGTGTACAAATCAAATGTGCTTGACCAACAGTGTTAGCGACATGTAGTCACAGTAACATTGATGCAATGTAGTCTGAGCAGTCATAATGGATGGATTTCATATAACTACCCATGATCACAAGCTAAATACCATTGCATGACTCGCAAGCTTCATACGACCATATTGAGGTACAACTGAGACAGTGCACAGTTAAATGAACGATAGTGACACTTTATTATCTGGATGTCTAGGCTAAAAAATGTTTGATGTGCACAATACTACTGTACAGCTATACTTCATATACATCTTTGAAAAATAGTATACACAGAGTAAGGTTGAAAGACACACTCACAGCTGGACTCCAGCATCCTACATATGTAGTTACACAGCACATGCAACACAGGAGAATGCACACTCCAAATGTGATGTACTGCAGGTGTGTCAGCAATGTGTAATCATTGTTTGGATGAAAAGTTATTTTCCCTGGTGTTGCTAGGATATGTTAGTGCCACTGCAATGTAATCTCACAATTAGAAGGATACATAAAGGTGGTTGTGAGGAGGCCAACAGTAAATAACAGTAATAGCTGTCACACTATTGAATCAAACCACCTACCTATCCACTTACAACATCTGTAGAGCACATTATTGGCAACCAGTGTCACAGGAGTATTATGATTACAGTTGAGGCATACAGCGTCTATGAAGGGATGACACCAGCAGTGTATTGCCAAATAGATCTGGTAACATTATTTTTACAGCCAGTCTGAACTTGTAAAAGTTGCCACTATAAATGCGTGTAAAACAATCATGATTCCATTGGCAGTCACACTTGTAGAAGCCAAGCACTGCTTTATTCAAACACCCTACATATCTAGTTGTACATTATAGATATTAGTGTAACACATGCAAGCAGCACAGGAGAAGTTTGGCATTCAAATAGCTTCATTTCATTTGCAAAACAATGACCTCATCATTGTATTGAACCAAAGGTGTATGCAGAATATATAATGAAATCATGTGCTCTTATTGATGCCACATTAAACAAATGCCATTTGAAGAATGGAAACATTCTCCCCCATTCCAATAAATAAATGTTTGCAACACTTTCCCTATAAAAACATGGAATGGCTATTTTTCAACACGACACCATTAATTTACAAATTTTTGAACACAGTACTACCTAAAGAAAGGAAGTTTTATTTACATAATGCATAGACAGTTGTAATCAGTACAGTATGCATAGACGGTTGTAATCATTACAGTACAAACAGTACGCATAGCTACACCCTTATGTTGCAAAGAAGTTGTGGATATGAAAGGTGGGCTTAGAGGATGTGTACTCGTCTCTCATTTTAAAACATTTACCCACAGTACAGGTTGTTTGAGCACATGCTCACCTTAACTGTAAACACCCTCATACACACACACCTTCTATGGTGGGTATTGAGCTTCCTTACCTATCTAGATGTCCTTCAAGAATGCAACTGCAGTCCTGACATATGGGTTGTCCTGCCTCAGGCAGCCCTTCGGTCGGCCGGATTCCAAAGTCCGGGTCCGGCGTCGGCCGATGTCGCCTACTCCCCGACATCAGAGCGGCTGGGGTATAAAGGCATCCGTCGACGCCATCTTCTTCAGTCTTTCTTGCCGCGCGGTGCCCGAAGCAGAAGCAGTTCGCAAGTGCCGGTCGGTCAGCTCCTGTGTTTTCAGTTACCGAAGTCATCAAAGCTAAGTACCCCGTTGGGGAACATTTTTCTTGCCTCAGCCGATGTCAGAAAAAATTGAAAAGGTTAACAATTGTTTGTCTTGTGGTAAACAAATACCTCATAAGGACTTCCACTCTTACTGCCTTCCCTGCCTGGGCCCAGAGCACGACGTCTCGGCCTGTGCTGCCTGTGCTTGCTTTAATAAGCGCACACTCAGGCGCTGGGCAGAATTTGCCGAAGACTTTTTTGGTGAAAATTACGCTTATATCATGCCGTCGGAACAACCGACAGCACATATTTCCAAAAAGCGTAAGGACCGGGACCGACATCCTCGGCCCGCGTCGTCCACCGATACCACGCCTAAGCCTACCGCGAGTGCATCGGCCTCTTCAGAGGCGGTAATTCAATCGCTCCAGGCCGACGACACCGCTTTACCGCGTACTTCGGTCCCGGAGGTTACCCCGGTGCCGGTTGTTGATTTTCTTCCCGAAACCGAAGCTCTAGAATTACCTGACACCATACCAGTGGATAAAGTTACTCCTGCACGTGGGGCAGCTAGGCCTCCGGTCTCCATGTCCATCAAAGCCTACACATGTGCTAAGGCTGCCAGCCAGGCTAAGGCCCATCCTCCTAAAACTAGTTCCCAGAGCCTTTCTTCTGATAAACAGATCATGACCCTAGCTGCAGATCTAATCTCTCTAATCAGAGGTTTTCAGTCGCACCCAGACAGAGGTTCTCAGCCTCCTGCAGATAAAAGGCCTAGGACAGAACAGCCAAATACCCTCTCTTCAGATGAAGCCTCTAGGGATTCTGAGCACACAGATACCCAGGAAGAATCCTTCCAGGCCTACGAGGACTCTGATGCTGAGGAATCAATTCCTTCTGCCTCTCCTCCAGAGGATATTTCTTTCGGAGAAGTTCTCCACTCCATGAGAGAACATTTTCAGTGGCAGGGCCAGGAATTTTCTGACTCCAGGAAAAGGCTACGTACCTTCCTCAAGTTACCCCAGCACAGACCATTAGCTATTCCTCCAGTGTTGGATGTCTTGGATGATGTATACTCAGACTCCAGTGCTTCCCCTGATTCTCTCCCTCCTGCTCCTGTCAAGCCAGACAGATATTACAGGGTTCCTGAAACTCACAAGCATCTCTTTAAGGCCCACTCTGTGGATCTAGAAACTATTTCTCAGGGGCCCAAAGGAGTGGCTACTTCCTCGGCCGAAAACCCTTTGCCCGTAGACAGGGAATCAAGGTCCCTGGAGAGATGGGGCAAAAAAGTTTATACCTCTTCCTCCCTTGCCATGAGGTCACTTAACTGTCTTTTTCATATGTTTCAGTACCAGGATTACTTAATGGATGATTTGCAGAAAAAGCTAGCCTCTCCTGAGCCTATAGATAGAAAGGCATTGCAGGATTTGGTGCATAACACTCAGCAGGTTAGCAATCATTTTCTTCAGTGTGGTTATGATGCATTGGAAGCTTCATGTAGGTCAGCTATGACAGGGGCCGTTATACGTAGACATGCTTGGCTGAAAGAACAGCCACTGCCAGACCATGTTAAAGTAAAGCTCCTAGATGCACCTCTGGAAAAACAGAAGCTTTTTGGTGCTAATGCACAGGATGTGTTGAAGTCTATTGAGGAAAAGGCTAAATCAGTACAGACAGTCAAGGATTTCCTCCAGGTTCAGCCACCTAGATTCAGCAGGAATTGGCCTTCAAAGAATTGGTCCTTTCCAGATACTGACAAGTTTCAAAAGGGAAAAAACAGGCGTGCTTGAGGTAGAGGGCAATACCGAGGCTCTTACAGGGGCCGCCAATGGTAACCTCCAAATCAGAGAAGTGGCGCAGGGAGTTCAGCTGCACCACAGGGACAATCACAATGACTTGACTTTCACCCCGCCGACCAAGGCTCAAAGTGAAGCACCTCTAGGCAGAAAATTATCCTTATTCTCAAAGAACTGGCACATTTTAACCAAGGACAAATGGATTCTGGACATAGTAGACCAAGGTTACAGGTTCCACTTCCATACCTTACCAACGAGACAAGGCATGCCAAATCTGCCACAAAATCAAAGGGCAGAGGCACTCATACAAGTTTCAAAGCTGTTACAAATAAAAGCAATAGAAAAGGTTCCTCCTCAGGAACAAGGCCAGGGATTCTATTCAAGACTGTTCCTTGTTCCAAGAAAAGAAAAGCAATGGAGACCTATACTGGATTTGTCCGCTCTAAACACTTTTCTCATTGTGCCAAAATTCAAAATGCTGACTTTACAGCAACTCCTTCCCATGCTGGACAAGGGGTCTTGGCTGGTTACTCTGGACCTCAAGGAGGCAAACCTGCATGTCCCAATCAGACACAGTTGCAGAAGATACCTCAGATTTCTTGCAGGATCAGAGCATTATCAATTCTCAGCATTGCCGTTTGGCTTATCTACTGCGCCCAGAGTATTCACGAAATGCCTGGCATCAGTAGTTGCACATTGCAGGCTCCAGGGGATTCAAATATACCCTTACCTGGACGACTGCCTTATACAAGCAGACAGCAAACAAACCTTGATAAGACACTTGGATTATGTCATTCATTTACTTCAGGCTTTGGGATACACAGTCACCATTCAAAAATCAAGACTACTGCCATCCCAACAGATTATTTTTCTAGGAGCCAAATTGGACACACAATCACAAATGGCTTTCCTCACAGAGGAGAAACAAGAACATTTACCAGATTACTTCAAAAGCCTAGCAAAGCTCACCCAGCTGACCGCAAGGAAAATCCTGCAGGCCCTGGGGTTCATGGCATCTAGCATTCTTCTGGTACCTCTGGCAAGACTACACATGAGAAAGCTACAATGGTACCTAAAAAACTTATGGTCTCAACACAGCCAAAATCTAGAAGACGTAATACCACTCATTCCATGCCTGCAAAGGGAATTTTTGTGGTGGGCTCAAGCAAGTCATTTAAACAAGGGCATGTCTTTCAACAAACCTCTAGCAAGTCAAACCATTACAACAGACACCTCAGATCATGGATGGGGGGCGCACATGGAGGGCAGATGCATTCAAGGGCAATGGACTCCCAGGGAAATGCATCTGCACATAAATCAGAAAGAGATGTTGGCAGTCATACATGCAATCGAGGCCTTTGGGAAATCCCTTCAGCAAGGTCATCTGCTAATAAGGACAGACAACACCACTGTCATGTGGTATATAAACAAGCAGGGAGGCACTCACTCTTACCCCCTCTGCAGACTAACAATGACTCTTTGGGAAAAGTCCCTGAAATTGAACATCCACTTGCAATCCCAGTTTGTTCCAGGCAAGGACAATGTCCTGGCGGACAGGCTGAGCAGAAATTTCTTGGATCCGCACGAATGGATGTTGCATCCACACATTTTCTCACAAATAAAAAGTGCATGGGGAAGACCGGACATAGATCTCTTTGCTTCTCACCTCAATCATCACCTGGAGAAGTTCTGTTCAAGGACGCACCATCCTCTAGCCTGGAGAACGGATGCCCTCTCCTTCAGCTGGAATTCCCTAACAATTTATGCATTCCCTCCTCTACCATTACTGACCAAGGTGTTACTGAAGATCAAAGCAGAACAACCAAAAGGAATTTTGATAGCTCCAGACTGGCCAAAGCAGCACTGGTATCCATAGCTACTGAGCATAACTCGCACCAAACCGTGGCCTTTGCCTCAATGGCCTCTGCTTCTAACACAACACAATTACAGGACTGTTCATCAAAACCTGCAAACATTGCAGCTGACAGCTTGGAGGGTTCCATGACTTTCACCCATACCTCTCTTTCTGAAAAAGTACAAGAAATCTTGCTGGAAGCACGCGGACCTTCCACCAGAAAAACCTTTTCAGCCAAGTGGAAGAGATTCATCATCTGGAATGCCAACAAGGGTCAAGATGCATCAGTAATGAGCATACCACAGATATTAGAATACTTGGCAGAAATGTTTCATAGTGGCCTCTCATATTCTTCCATAAAAATTCATGCTTCAGCAATCTCAGCAAAATACAACTGTGATCCACCTGTGTTTTCACATCCCTTGCTAAGACAGTTTCTAAGAGGGATAAAGAATATCAAACCTCCCAGAAAACCACCAGTACCTGCATGGGACCTCAATTTCATCTTGGAAAAATTAACTCTTCCTCCTTTTGAACCAGCAGCATCTTCAGAAATGCAATTTCTCTCCTGGAAAACGGTTTTCCTGTTGGCAGTTACCTCAGCAAGAAGAGTCTCGGAGATACAGGCCCTGATGGCAGTACCTCCCTTTCTCATTTTTCATCAGGACAGAGTTTCTCTAAGAACCAATCCTTCATTCATGCCAAAAGTGATATCTAGGGTGTCTCTAAATCAAGCAATTCACCTGCCTACCTTCTTTCCCAACCCTCAAAATAAGAGGGAAAAGCTGCTGCACACTTTGGAAATACACAGACAATTACGCTACTACTTGGACAGAACAAAGACCACCAGAAAGTCTGACCAACTATTTGTAGCTTATGCTGCTGGAGTGCAAGGAAAGGCAATCTCCAAACAAACAGTTTCAAAATGGATTGGATACTGCATCAGATTCTGTTACTCTTTCCATGGAAAAGGTGTGCCAGCCAATATTAGGCCACACTCCACCAGAGCTATAGCCACATCTACAGCCTTTCTAAGAGGAGTGGCTACAAAGGACATTCTAGAGGCTGCTACATGGAGCTCCGTGCATACATTTACCAAACACTACAACCTGCCTTTATACTCCAGATCTCGAGCAGGCTTTGCTTCAGCAGTCCTGCAGGGCATTTTAGCTACACCATCCCTTTCTTAGATCCTACCACCCCCAGCTTGGCTATGGTATTCAACCCATATGTCAGGACTGCAGTTGCATTCTTGAAGGACACAGTACAGTTTTGTACCTACCATAAATGTAGATGTCTGATAGATATGCAACTGCAGTCAGGTTTTCCCTCCCTCCTACCCCTCTGCAGTTTTCCTTTTGGGTCCATTCCCCCTTTCCTCTATTAGCTGGGGATATCTGTTATGGTGTATCTGTTTATTACTGTTGTGCATGTCTGGAATTTTTTATCCATTCACCAAATTTAGCCTTCTTTGGAG
This sequence comes from Protopterus annectens, assembly GCF_019279795.1. Classification (NCBI taxonomy): domain Eukaryota; kingdom Metazoa; phylum Chordata; order Ceratodontiformes; family Protopteridae; genus Protopterus; species Protopterus annectens. The sequence goes on along the minus strand of NC_056730.1, from coordinate 179,446,892 downwards.
GGCACCTGGCATCTGGGGCAAGAAAACTGAAGAAGATGGCGTCGGCGGATGCCTTTATACCCCAGCCGCTCTGACATTGGGGAGTAGGCGACATCGGCCGACGCCGGACCCGGACTTTGGAATCCGGCCGACCGAAGGGCTGCCTGAGGCAGGACAACCCATATGTCAGGACTGCAGTTGCATATCTATCGGACATCTACATTTATGGTAGGTACAAAACTGTACTGTATACAATATGGGGAGCACTGTACCGGTCACAAGTATCACAGGAGAAGTTTGATTATTATGGGGAGAGAGTGTGCTTTTGTTAAGATAACTTTATCAATGTGTTTCATATAGGATGTTTCTGTAAAGTTGGTATACGGAAGCCATGTGCACATTTAAATACATCCTCTTCAGGGAAAATAGAGACAGCAACAAACATTGCACACTCATATGCAAGTTTCCGTAGTGGGCATCAAACCTCCTATCTCTCTAGGAGCACAATCTGGAGAGCACTATACTAGTTGTGAGCGCCACAGAAGTCTGCCTCTTAAGAATAGAGAGTGCAATTATGTCAGGATGACTTCATCAGTGTGTTTTATACAAGATGTTTCTGTAAAATATGGGAATAGGGAGTTGTGAGAACAGTTTAATGTATTCTCCAGAGAAGTGGATACACCACCAAGTGCTACATGTATAAGTCCTCTATGTTGGGCATCAAACCTTCTACCTATGTAGGTTACACAATCAGAGAGCACTGTATTAGTCACAAGCACCACAGGAGAAGTCAGTCTCTTAAGGGAGAGAGAGTGCAGTTTTGTCAGGATGACTAGGATGGGAGCTGTGAGAACAGTTAACTGTATTATTATCAGGTGAAGGGGATATGCCACCAAGTGCTATAATAAGTCTCACTGAGATGTACATGTCTTCCATGTTTGGCATCAAACATCCTATCTAAATTACACAATCTAGCAAGCAATGTAATAGTTGCAAGTGCCACTGGAGAAGATAGTTGGACACTGGAATGTAAACAGCAATGCTTGGAAGAGATAGTACTGTGCATCACAGGTTGTGTAAGAAATGCATATGTGTGCACAGGACAATGTAACATCACTATGATTATCACATGTAGTGACATAATTTTATAATGTATATACTTTCATTACTGTACATTGTTACGGTGTAAGGGAGAGTGACATGTTCCACATAATGGGATGACATACACACTGACTTGCACACCAGTGGATTAGCAATCAGACATTGCTGTTACTTCATGTCCTGATGATTGCACGCTTGTATTGTCTCATACTTGCACTATGTCCATTGGCAAGACGAACATGCAAGTCATACACAGGACAGTGCACTGCAGAATGTATTCTGTGAGAATAGGCTAACAAAGAGTAAACACTGTATAGCAGACATATACTTTAAACAAGTGAATTAAGAGATTCAACATTATTCTGGAACCAAAATTACCTGTTGAAGAAAGTAATACAAATGTGTAGCAGAAAAATATAGTACTTTCAGTGTATTTTTTATTGTACTCTTTGAGCACAGCTCTGCTAAGCTGACTTGCACTGCTGATGGCATGTGTAATGATATGTTGAAATGCTGAACTTACAATGGTAATAAGCAGTACTCTGTGCACCTCTGGGCCCACTTCTGTGCAAGGATCTTTATAAGACAGCTTTCACAATAGGTAGGTATAGTAATGTAACAGCAGGAAAATGATGCAAGTAAAGATTTAGCAAACATTTACAGCCACCATAGTCAAACATCTTGAAACACGTTTTTATCCATATGTATTTGAACATTTTCAGCATGCCAAGAAAAGCATTTATACCCGAGTATTATCTTAACAAAACACATACAAAGTCTTAATTGTGGTAGTTGTATATGACATCAGATTTCAGCAAATGTGAATGCATGTATTCATCTTTATTACCCCACTGACCACTGTAAACCATACATCCAACACTTAATTTTGTTCAAAATTACATTAAACTGAATAAACCTTGATTAGCACAGCAGTGCAAGGTGAAACACAGTAATCCAGACAAAGACAATCAAATCCCAAGATACTGATTTAACATGTAGACTTCCATTTAGCTTTCTTTGCATATGTTGCCTGGCACCAGACATTGCACAAAGGTAGAGGTAGAAGAATAATGACACAGAAGGGAGAAGATGCATCAGCAGGATGACATAGAGTAAGGGACAATGTAGATTATGACAGAGGAAGGATAATAGTTTCACAATAATATGTAGCCAAGTACACCAAAATTAGTGTAACAAAAACACTGGCTAATGGCTGGATTAGCACCCAAATTACTCAAAATTTTGTCTGTACATTTGAGCATTAGCTCATCACACAGCAAAGGAATTACTACTTCACAGCATTAAAATTACACTGTTTAAGCATACAGACAACTTACAGAAGAATGAGAGGTGTACTGAGTGAAAGATGCAGAGAGAAATATGTTTTGTGGGACATGTAGGAACATCTGTATGGTGTTTTAGTCTTACTTAAGTCCTCATTAATATATTATGCTCTGTGTAATAAAACTATCGATATAGGTATAAAAGAAGGTTGGAAGAATCTCATAAACATGAATATCTAAACAGGATAAGGTTGGCTTACTAAGTATCCCTGTTGGGGCTGCAGTATTCCAATGTTATGTTAAGAAAAAGTGATATATGGAGAGAAATACAGAGATGTGCAATTAAATGTATATGTCACTATGTCAGATGCAACTAAAAAAACAGGTCTAAATGACCATTTGAGTATAAACAGTGTCCTAAAGTTGAGGGCAGCTAAACTTTAGGGGGGATTAGTATGCTTTTTAATATATTCAATATTTTGAGATAAGAATGTGTGGTTTAAATGAATTAATTTTGTATGTTTTTTACAGAATTGATGGTATAATTTTAATATATACACTACAAGTTTCAGTCACAGAACAGTGAGGATGAACTTGTTAATGGGCAAGAATTTTAACAATGACATCAGCTTAATTATAACGCATGAGATTAAATTATTCTTTGGAATTGTTTTGAATGATATAAAAATGGTCAGTAATCAGTACTTTTATGTTCTGATGAAGCTCTGGATATACCTGGGTGAAAGCGCTTAACTGTCACTGTTTTTTTACTGCATTGTCATTTTATAACTGGGAACAACATTAAAAAGAAGGTTCGTGACTTTGAACTTTAAAAGTTAAATATATATTGATTGTGAATACTCATTTACATTTTATATGTTATACTCATAAAATATTAATTTAAGTAGGAACGTTTTATTGAAGTAATATGCTAAAAAAGGTGTCTTTAATACTAATATTTTAATATTATTATACATTATATTTATTTGGTGTGCAGATTAAAGGAAAAAAAGGTTGTGGGCCAGTTTAAATGCTGTTAGAAGGTGTGGGTGTGTACCAGTACATTGATGGGTGTTATTTAAATTCATTTGTTTGATTTTATCCATTTGTATCTGATGAAATCTGCAGAGTCAGATGAAAGTGCTTAAATTACGATTTGTTTAACATTTGCATTTAATAAAAATTTGGATCTGAGACAAGCTGTTGCTGTGGAGCTGCTCTACCTTACTTTTGGATGTTACTGGTATTGCACAAAGACACACAGCCTAGCCAACTGAATTTGCACAAATGAAAGCAGATGGACTCTGTGGCAGATGCATTGCCACTACTTGTAGGACATAGCAGTAAAGGTGTGAGACATGGCATTCAGCTGTGTCATGTGTGATGGTTCACCCATTATGACAGGTTCCAGTATCAAAAATGGACGGCTTAATGATGTGGCTTTTAAGGGCTGTACTTTGGAAGGTGATAAATGCCAAATTCTGACATATTGTCATGTTGTGGCTTATACACTGTTAAAATATTATTGTAATAGCTAGGGATTGAACCATGGGGTAAAGGATGCAAAAATTGCAACTTAATTCCTTAGTTGACAATGCCATAGGAGAACTTCACTTCCAGCATGGAAGTTTGACATATATTAATTTCTGAATGAATGGAAATACACTTTAGAGAAGCTTACATAAGTGTGGTTGTAATTATGACTTGGAATGCATTCCTCTGTAAAAGTCATTATTTCTGCAAGTAAATATATTTCAGATGGATGCAGCTGAATGTGCTGATTAATACAAGTCATTTTATGGTACATACATAGTTCAAAAGACATAAGGGTCCAAAACACATAGTTGAGAAATATGATGAGTCATGATTATAACAAAATTATTTTGTCCATCATACATAAGCAAGTGATTTTTATATGAAATATAATCATTGTTAAGTCTAGGAACTGGCACACATTAGGTTGTGTTTATCTGTAAAACATTAATCACATTTGTTAAGTAGAACAGTTTCATTCTGCAATGGTTACTGAAATATCACTTGCATGAAACATGTTTAACATTATCAATTTTCTTTAGAGTTGCACTCCTATGAAATGGACTTTTGGCACCATTTTTACAAAGTATGTTGGAGCTGGATTTGAACCCTTAATAGGCTGTATTATTTGTCTAAAGTCACTGCCTTTATACCTTGTACTACAGAGAATCATATGACAGGTGGAATTTCTTCTTTCAGTACTGTCCAGAGTGCTGAGGAGAGTGCACAATTGCCAGGCATGCTTGAGCTACTTAAGGCAACCTAAACTAAATTTTCACTTTTTTCCCGTAGGTAGTGAAAACTGTTTATGAGCTGCCAGTTGAAGAGCACCTGAACCTTAGGAAAATGAAAATAAAAAAGATGACATAGTGTAACAAATTGCAATGTGATCTCTACACAGGATTTGAATGTTTTTTGGACCTTATTTATCTCAATTTACTTCAGTTACATCATGTTCCACAGAATTTTACATCTGCTGAGTGCATTTACTGAAGTAGTTACTCTTCATGTTGCAGGTGGTCAAACAATGATGCCAAGCATGTTTGAGCTACCTAAATAGCCTAAACTAAAATTTTCATTTTTTCTTCAGTAGGTAGAGAGTCCTGTTTGTGCACTGCTGACCAGAGGGCATATTGAAAAGTCATTAGAAAATGAATATATGAAAAACACAGGAAGTAAAGTAGATGCAATATATTGGTATATGCAGCAATGACCAGAGCAAGAAGTACATTCCAGTAAAACATTCTTTCTTCTCACACCATCAGATGTGTACTTTGTGGAACACATTATCAGACTTGTAGTGAATGACAATGTGAAAGTGGACAAACTAATGATCACATGTTATGGTTGTTTTTTTAAACAATACAATGGTATCACAAAATGTGATAAAATATGTATTCAGACAACCCTCTGTAAAAGTATCATGTAAGTGGGTTTGAACCATATACCAGATATCCTTTATTTATAAGCTCACTGCACTTAGACCTTGTGTCACATAGAAAGTTACCTGTTAATTGTATTTTCTTCCCTGACTACTATCCAGAATGTTGACAGCCACTCTGTGCCACCAGGCTGGTTTGTGCTACCTATGGCAGCCAAAACTGAATTTTTCATTTTTTTTTCCTTAAGCTGTGAAAGTGACTTTCATGCTGCTAAGTGGTGTGCAAATGATGGAAGAAAACAAAATTAACATAAACAATTGTTGTAGATCAAGGGTATTGAAAGCGATCATCTCACACTGTTTCCCAGAGTTGCCACAGTCAAAGATATATGTTAGCAAGTTGATAATAGTTTGGATGTCATGATAATGCAACATTGTATCAAGTCACATTGAAAGTGCAACAGAAACAAGTTATTAAAGTTGTCCTTTCACATTTGATAGTGAATGTCTGCATGATTAGGATAAAGCAAACAACACAGGCATATACTCACATGACTGAATCACAGAATCACCTATTGCCTTATTTTACACATTTGAGTGGCTAGCCCTACCACGGTGTGCAGTCTGTGATCCAAGTTCTCCTATCTTGAGGATACTGTGCATCACAGTAGATGCCCAAAGAGGTTGGTCTGTGCAACTCATCCCCCTATAGGGCACCATGTAGAGTCTGTGCTGCTGCCCACAGCTCTATTTATTGGTAAGGCATATACTCACATGATAAAAAGACAGAAAACATTGTATTTTTTATCCCTTTTTTTCTGTCCAGTGCTTCCATTTGTTATCTATGCTTTCATAATAGCAATTCTCTCTCTGTTTTATTGCCATATGTTATATTTAACAATGCTTAAAATACTTCCTTTAATATGAACATTTCTTTCTTACTAAGGGCCAGCAACTGTGGTTGTTAAAGCCAGCATTTGAATGTTAGGGCTGTCAATTTTGTAAATCATGCAATGTGCTTGCAGACTTCTTGTTAAATCTCTTCTTCCTGACACACCGTTAACAGGTGTATGTCAAAGTGGGAGACTGTGAAAGCTGATTGTTTCTGCAGTTGGGATAATCATAGACACTCACAAGACATTAACAGGGAGCAATTCTGAATGCTCATCCTTCCATTGCTAAGGCATGTACATGTAATCATGTGGGTCCTTATACCATGTTTACATTTCATATACGTAATGCAATTTTTGGAATTCTTGAATGCTAATGATTTCCCACTTCATTTGCATACTCACAGGGATGACTATGCATTATAAAAAGGTAACTGTGCAGCTAATGCCTTTGTATAGTACTGGTGAGGGTGTTTTGAAACACATAGGTCAATGCTGCTAGTAAAACAAGGCTTTGGAATATTTAACGCTTTTAACATTAAAAGGTGAAGTGCAGTGACCACTGAAAAGCACATATATTATTTTAAATGTATTTACTTTTATCCCTTCCTTTTGCACTAGCCAAAATTGTTGTTGCTAGTGATGCATTCGTTTCCTTAAAGGGTCCACACAGGATTTTTACCAGCATCCCAGGAGACCCACGGGGTGGAGGCAGAAACATCCCCGCACTTGGAACACCTAGATTCAATGGAAATCCAGTTTTCATTAGGTAACAAGTTGGGAGACATCACTAGCAATAACAATGAAAACAACAAGATCTCAAAGGAAGTTATTTCAAATACATCACAGGGGGCATGTAGGTTACACGTTAGATCTAATTTCACTATTTACAATTACACAGAGGTAATACCTGATGACACTGCTTTTAATGTTTTTACTAGGGGACTACATTTCGTTCCCTACAAAAGTTGTAACATACCTCTTACTTTAATTGACTTAAAACTTTTCACTAGAAGTCTGAATTTACAACATCTTTTTAAACACCAAGTACATAGTACTTCTGGTTTAGATAGGAAGAGTTTATTTAATCCTCCAATGCATTTGTTGATTAAGCTTTTCGAACAACTAGTGGAAACTGAGTTCAGGGGACTATTATTCAAACAAACAGAGAAAGAGAATTTGAAACAAACGGAACTTGACTTCATAGAAATGCTTAAAAGGGCCAACATAAGAGTGATGAAACCGGATAAAGGTGGAGGTATCGTACTCATGTACGATAGTAACTATGATGAACACCTCCACCAAATGCTCCAAGATGATGAGCAATACACAACTGTTTCCAGAAATGAAGTCAATATATCTTGGTCTAAGATTAAATATTCTTTGAATGATTACCTACTTCAAGGTGTCATTAATGAGAAATCTTACAACTTTCTTCATGTCCCTAATCCAAAGCTAACCCTAATATTTGGAATTCCAAAAACACACAAAGGGGTTGACCCACTGGCATTCAGACCAATATTAGCAGGCAGTGGCAGTATTATTGAACCATTAGCAAAGTTCGTTGATCATGTAGCTAAAAAATACACTTACCTGTTAAAATATGTGTGCAAGGATTCATGGGAGTTTTTGAAAAGTGTTCCCTACAACAGTTTTGGTCCAGATCTCCTAATGGTAACAATTGACATTAAGGATTTGTTTCCTAGTATACCACATGAAATGGGGTTACAATGGTTTGGTGATTTTTTCATCCAAGAAACAGGTCTGAGTGGAAATTTAATCAATTTGATTGTGGAAGTTATGAGCATTATACCAGAGAACAACTTTGTTTTCTTTAATGGAGAATTGTTTAAGCAACTCAAAGGGGTGGCGATGGGGGCACCATGTGCCACTATTTATGCCAACGTGGTACTCCACAGATGGGAACTGAAGTATGTGTTCACACCCCCTTGGGAACATCATTTGCTCTTTTACAGGAGATTTCTGGGTGACATATGTATTTTGTGGAAAGGAACACATGAATCATTGTTAGAATTTTTGGCACATATTAACAGTACTACAACCTTTTTGAAGTTCACACATACAATAGGAGCACATGAACTTCACTATTTGGACGTCAGTCTCTATAAGGATTATGAGAGCAAAACTTTTCAATCAAAAATTCATAGAAAAGCCTCATTTTCAAATTCACTTTTGCATTTTCAGAGTGCCCATCCTTTTTCACAGAAAAAGGGCATTCTTAAAGGACAACTAATTAGAGCATCCAGAATGTGTAGCACAGATGCTGACTTTTTTAAGGAAGTTCAAACGATGCTGACTTTTTTAAGGAAGTTCAAACATTGCAACACATGTTTTTAGAAAGAGCTTATCCACTAGACCTGTTCCAGGTTTTACTTAGAGAGGTAATGGACAACAGAAGTTCAACGTACTGCCCTTTGTTGGGAAAGGGGCACACGGAAAATAATGTATCCATCACTAAAGGAAATGATTTTACTGGACCCAAGTTCATTTACACACACTGTGACCAAGCACATGAGATAGAAAGGATTATTAGTAAATTCTGGCCAGTACTCACGTCACATGAAGATGTAAAGAACACTTTACCCTTCAAACCAAAATTTATTAGAAAAAAGGGGACAAACCCTAAGGAAATGTTTGAGAAGAAAAGAAGAAATAAAGATTGGGTAAAGAAAGTTGGTACCTACAAATGTGGGGCTTGTCATCAATGCCACTCAATTTTAGATGATGTAGGGGTATACCTCCCTTCAAGAAAAATGAAGATAAAATCCCCCACATATTTTACATGTAATTCCAAAGGGGTGATTTACTTGGTGATATGCATGTTCTGAAAAAGTTTTTATATAGGGAAGACAGAAAGGGAAATTAGAAAAAGAATGTATGAACATTTTTATGAAATAGCCAAAAATAAGGAAACGAATGCACTATACAAACATTCCCTTTCATGTCCAAACCACAATTTTAAATTTATGATTCTAGAACAAGTAAACCGTGAGTTGCGAGGGGGGGATTGGGAATCCACCCTCGAGTATAGGGAGTTGGTGTGGCAACTAAGGTTAGATTCTGGCAACTGGCCTGGTCTAAATGACACAATCAGTATCAAGCCAGTTTTAAAACTTAGAAGAGCCAGATTGTGAAAGAAATTAGAGTACACTGGTTAGTAACAACATTTTCGGTCACACAGAAGTTCCACTTGCTTTTGCTTGTACTTACGTTATATGAACAATCATTATTTCATGCTTTTATTGTTCTTCATAGACTTGAAATTTTATGAGTACTATGGTCACGGAAAGTTTTTTATTTAATTACATTCCAAGAACACAAAATTGTATATTCACACAATGAAATAGAATAGAAATGACATTGAAGTTTTTTAAATATCAACATTGTTGGAGTTTTATAATACATTTTAAATACTACTTGAATGTTTGTGTCAAAAAACATTCGGTAAATGTAAACATTTGATGTATGTGTTTAAAAAGAACAACAGTTTAGCCAACTCATATTTCAACAGAGATTTGTAAGAGTTCAATTAAGAACTTACTTAATTGTATAATGTTTTAATTAATCACTATTTTAGAAGTGTAATTGATGTAAGCAACTATTTAAGTATTTGCTACACAGTAAAGCGTTAACTTGAGAAAGCCCGGAACATCCGAGCGAAAGCGCTTGTGATATCAGTTTTTGTCTTCGTGTGCAATAAAAGTTTTTACTTTTTGGAATAATTATCACTTGTGTCCTCAGGTCCGTGGTTGAAACTTTTTTCTTGGTTCCGTTCTTCAACTGTTGTTGGATTGGCTCCATTACAAAAGTGTTATAAGATCTATGTTGATAATTGAGTTTTAAATAGACTTCTTTTTTTGTTGGGGGTATGGGGGGATCGAACTTGTATGTTGTCCTAGTGAGCATTTAACACATATATATTGTTTGTATGCATGTTGGATGCATACAGTCACAGAGAATTGAGCTCATAGCCATCCTGTATGCTTATTATATGTTTAATGTTTTTGTTTTTGTTTCTGTTTTCTGTTTCATCTCATGCAGGAGTATAGCACCCAAGAAGATACCTGTACCCCATAAGCTACCATATAGTGATGCAGAAAATGAGGCCATTATTTAAGCCTTCCATTACAGTAAAACTTTTCTGTTAGGGAGAGGTAGAGGTGACCAGTCTACCTGAGATAGGATATGGCAACAAGGTGGTCGATAACATTAATGCTGTTGGAGAGCAAGAGGGAACATACTACAAGATAATACACTTGGTAACTGACATGATAATCTCTGTGTGCTATAGAGTCACTACAGTTGTCCTGGAACAGGTGGCTACAGGGGGTGCTCCTGCTACCAAACCACCACTAATTGAAACTAAAGAGTTCCTGTCCACTATCAGAGATTCACATAGCTCAGCAGAGGGTTCCACCTAAATTCTTGACATTGGGCAGTTGTGGACAATAGACTTAAGTGTCACAAACAAACCTTGTGGGTTTGCATGAATCAAGTATTGTTATATCTTTATATGCATATGTCTAAGATGTGTTGATTATATATGTATAGAGAGACAACTAATGTTAACTGTGAGTTAGACTACAGTCATACCAAAATAGAGTTTGCTTTGGGTTTGGGGGGACAGCCAAGTGTTCACAATTTTTTTTATGAAAAAAACCTCTTTAATCTGCACTTATGAAGGAGAATGGTGTCTTTCTTGTTTCATTTGCATTGTAATACTTAGCAGACTTCTTTCTATCCCATTCCTCATGTACAAACACTTCTGGGTTGCAGGCTGCAAGCCCACCTGCACAAGGTAACCGCAATTTGTTTATTGTTAATACTATGCATAAGGTAGATTCAGATCTATATGACAGTAAAGTTTGTGTAGCTTAGCATCTGTTAAGAAGTTTAACATGCATTTATTATAAGGAAAATATATGATCAATTTTATTCTTCATTTTTCTGTTTGTTGTGTTTATTGCTTGTCATAGATGATCTTGAGACTGACAGTGTGGAACTCCTTCCACCTGATGTTGGAGTATCGGTAGCTTCTGATGATGATGATGGTGGTGGTGGTGATGAAACAGGCACAGTATGGGGATGCAGAGGGCAGTCTGACACTGAGGTTGAAACTCTCATATCCCCTGCCCATATTTTGGACACAGACAGTATGTCTGTGTATGCCCAGGCCACATAAACATGTGATACAGGAGAGGTTGAGGTTTGCACAGTTGATCAGGCTAGTACAGTTCATAGGTTCATAGGAGGTTACTAAGCTAACAGCCCTAGAGCCCTTACAAGCCTACCCATATTTATCCCAACTTGCCAGAGTTGTTGCTGGTTAGCTGAGTGAAGTTCACAGAGGTGAGGGTCTATGGTAGTTAGCACTGACTTCCTGTGTCCAGGAGGGACATGGGAACAACCCCTGGAGTGAAGCTGCGGTCACCCATCCATTGATCTAGGTTGCATTTGAAGAGGGTCAGGGAGGGGCTCTGTTTGACATACATTGAAGCTTCATCCAGAGAAGTGGCAGTCTCTGGGAGTTGTATCTATCTCTCCAGCATCATCTGTTCATGTCAGAGGCTAGGTAAAGATTCCTGGAACAAGTGACCCTCTTGCAGTTTGATTTACAAATCTGCAGCATTTCTATCAGCCTGGGTCAGAGACTGCCCTGTAAGCCAAGTACAGGTCACCTATTAGTAACCTGTAGGAGACAGAATACAGTGGCAGGGCTTTCAGTCTTTCCACAAAAGAATTGTTTTGTGTACCCTGTAATCTCTTGGTAAGAAACCTCTGTGATCTCTCCTATTGTTGCAGGTGTCTGGTGAGGTACATGCAAAAGGGAGCATTCCACTCAATTAATGGTCTGATGCTTCCCAAGTATAATGGAATTTTAACATCCTTAGATCTAGATGTGATGTCTTTACTTATAAGATGTGCCACACACAAGGATTTCCTCACTACTGTGGATACATGGTGGTCAAAGTTCAGATTGCTATCAACCTGAGTACTCAGATCACGTACCACTCTTTCTACTCTTTGGGGGCTGCTGTCTGTAGTGTAATTAGCAGGGATATTAGTTTTCCCAAAGGGAATAATATTAGCTTTAATCTGTGGCTTTGGCACCAGTCATTTGTTTTATCTCTGTCTGCAGTATATTAACATTGTTGGGGGAGTTAATGATTGCTTCCATTTTGCATCTGTCAGCAAACTTGGTCAGCCACAGGCCATCCAAGTTTGCCTGGACTTCGAGAAATAAATTCTGAAAAGTAAGGGGCCCAGCACAAAACCCTGTAGTATGCCACCGGTGACTTATCTTTTGCTAGAGGTGAAGTCAACCACTTTTGACAGTATGTGTCCTTTCAGCAACTCAGTTAGCTACTCATCTGGGTTAATCCCCAATTGGGAGACTTTCTCTAAAATACCTGAGTGGGAGAGTTTGTCAAATGCCTTGGTTAGGTCAAGATAGGTGGTATGCACTGTCTTTCCCTCATCCAGGGCCTTTGTGACTTTTTCAGAGAAGTCAACCGTGTTTAATAGGAATGATCTACCTTTAATCCAAACTGGGTTAGGTTAAGAGTTTGTAGATTACCTATGTCTTTGTTAATAAAGTCCATAATGATTCTTTCCATGGCCTTGCAGATGAGGCTAGTCAATCTTATGGTCCTATAATTCCTAGGGTCCATTGATGGTCCCACTTTGTGCAGAGGGATTACTGTTGCTGTCCTCCATTCCACCAGAACATAGCCAGTTCTCAGACTGTTGTCAAAAAGGGATCTAAGTGAGTCTGCTAGGTCAAGTTTTAAGTTGTTTAAAAGGCAACCTGGGATCTTGTCTGGTTCCATTGATGCCATGTTTTTGGCCTTGAAGAGTACCGAGATGACCTTCTTCTCTCTTGAGATAGGCTGAGGAATGGCAGCAGGTATAATTTGGAGGATGACTGGAGGGAACAGGGATGAAGTTTTCTCCAAATCTGTTAGCTAGCAGGTTACCTATTACCTCCAGATGAGTATCGGCGATGCCATCAACAACCAGTTCAGTGCAGATCTGGGTATTCCCTTTTAGATTGTGAATGTAGTTAAAGAACATCTTGTGATTATCCTTAGCTAGGGAGTCTATTTTTCCTTCGTAATTAGCTTTGGAGGACTTGACATAATCTTTAATTTTTAGAACACTTCAGGCTGGTTTTACAAGAACAACAGACGTCTAGGTATAAGCCAGAATTTAATAAAACAGCAAATTATTTCAGTAACACCAAAAAAGCACTCTAGCACCTCGTCTTCACATAGGTTCATAGGTAGATACTAGGCTATCTGCCCTAGGGCATTTATAAGCCTAGCCAGAGTGTGTTTGGCTTTCACCTCCCTTTTAGATTAGTTAACTGTGCCTCTGTATAGTAGGTCACAGAGGATAGCCCTTTTAAGGTTAGTTTACTGTGCATCTGTGTATCAGGGACACAGAAGAGATCCCAGGGGTAAACTTACAATCTCCCATCCACTCATCAAGATTTCTCTTGAAGAGGGTCAGTGAGGAGCTCTGCCTAACATGAATTGGGATTCTGTTCCAGAGTTAGGGGAGCCTCTGAGATATGAATCTGTCCCTCCAGCATGTCCTGTTTATTGCTGTGCTGAGGTTTAAGTCCCTGGAGAGTGTAGCTCTAAGGGATTTGGATTTCCTGAGGTGGAGCATGTCCATTAATTCTGGGTTAGACATGGCTTTGTACGTCAGGCATAGATCGCCTCTGAGTAGGCGGTAAGCAACTGAGTAGAGCTGGAGTTTCTTTAGTCGAACTGTGTAGGGCATCTGTTTGAGGCCCGTGATCCTCTTGGTGAGGTACCTTTGGGGTCTCTCCAGTTGCTATAGGTGTCAGGTAAGGTACATCCCAAATGGGGCATTGTATTCAATTATGGGCCTGATGAGTGATGAGTAGAGGGGCACAATGACCTCTCTAGATCTAGATGTGAGCCCTTTCACGATAATGTGGGCTATATAGAAGGTCTTTCTAACCACTTTGGCAATGTGATTGTCAAAGTAGAGATTACTATCTACTTGGGTCCCCAAATCCCTTTACTTCTTCCGTACTTAATTGATTTCCTCCTATGTGGTAATTTGTGGGCACTTTGTTTTTCTCAAAGGGGATGACTATGCACTTTTTTGCATTTAGTTTGAGGCCGTGGCTCTGGCATCAGGTATCAGTTTCTGTGAGACACCTTTGGAGGATGCTTGTGTCAGCCGGAGAGTCAATTATGGCTCCCAGTTTGCAGTCATCTGCGAACTTGGCCAGCCATAGTCCTCTCATGTTAGCCTGTACCTCAGAGAAGTATATACCAAACAAGAGAGGTCCCAGGACTGAGCCTTGTGGGACGCCACTTGTAACTGGTTTAGAGTCGGACATAGCACCTGCAATTCTGACCATGTGGGTTCTATCCCTGAGCCAGTTTGCAACCCATCTTGTGACATAGGGGTTGATATTTAAGCTGGTAAGCTTATTTATGATGCCCGAGTGGGGTATTGTGTCGAAGGCTTTTGCGAGGTCCAGGTAGGCTATGTGGACTACCTTCCCCATATCTATGGCCTTGGTAACTGTTTCAAAGAAATCAACTAGGTTTAAGAGGCAAGATCTGCCCTTAACAAAGCCGAATTGGGTAGGGTCCAGTGTCTGGAGGTTCCCAATGTCTTTGTTTATGAGTTCCATGATGATACGCTCCATAGCTTTGCAGACCAGACTAGTCAGGCTTATAGGGCGATAGTTCCCGGGGTCCGTTGTGGCACCACTTTTGTGGAGCTGGACCACTGTTGCTGTATGCCATTCTTTGGGTACATATCCTGTAGTAAGGCTGAGTTTGAACAGTGACTTTATGTGAGGGTTCAGTTCTTCTTAGAGCTCATGTAAGACACAGCCCGGGACACCGTCCGGTCCCCTTGATGCTGTGTTTTTTGCTTTGGAGAGGGCAGCCTTCACCTGTGCATCTGTGATGTCTGGGAGGCTACATTCTGTTGGGATAGACATTTGCTCTTTTGGGGGGGAGGGGGGGAGAAGTTTGCACTGAACCTGTCTGCCAGGATGTTGGCAATGTCTGTGGGTTCAGTGTATTTTTTGCCATTTTGTACTAACTCAGAGCATATCTGGGAGTTGCCACCCAGATTCCTGACATAAGGCCTTGTGATTATCCTTAGCATCCTGGGCATTTTTTCTTTCGAAGCTGGCCTTTGATGATTGTATGAGGGATCGTAGTTTCTTGCTAGTACTGATTAGAGATGCTTTCCCTTTTTGGGATTTTGCTCTATCATGTAGTAGCTTCCTCCTTCTGTTTTATAGCTTATTTATGGTTGGGGTCCACCAGACAGGTCTCCTGCTTTTGGAGGAGTGAGTCTTGGTTTTATTTGGGATAGCATGATCCATGCATTCCTGTTGGTGCTCATAGAATGTGTTTGAAAAGGATTCTGCAGTTCGGGCAGTATTTTCCACTGGCCCTGGGGCTTTGAAGGATTTCACCTCAGTTTTGAGAAGTGTGAAGTTTGCTTTTGAGAAATTTTTCACAGTGGTTTCCTTGGCTGGGGGTGGGGATGGGATATGGATGTCCAGTGAGATTAGTTTATGGACTGATCTTACCAATGAGGGGGTTTACCTCTGGTGTGGAACATAGAGTCCCCATGTTGGTGATGACCAGGTCCAATATGTTGTCCCCTCTTGTAGGAGTGGTGACCAGTTTTTCCATAGTATTTGAGTTTATAAATTGTAGGAACCATTGGGCAAGGGTGTTTGGGCTTGAGTAGTTTTCCCAATCAATGTTTGGGTAGTTGAAGTCACCCAATGTTATGGTGTTTGGAGAGACCTTCATATTCTCCAATGTTCTCAGGAAAGCCAAGTGAGGTTCCTGAGATTCGGAGGGTTTTCTGTAGCAGGCTACAAACTGAAGGGCAGTTTTGCCCACTGTTAGTTCCACATGGATGGTCTCCAATGCTTCATGCAGTGCCACTAACCTGGAGGTGTTGGTATCTTTGATGAATATTGATACTCCCCCTCCTTTTGTGTTTCGGTCCAGGTTTTGGGGCTGAAAAGCATGGTATGAGTTATAACCTGGTAGTGCTGGGGTGCTCTCGGGAGCCTTGAACCAGGTTTCTGTTACTCCACAGATATCGATATTCTCCATACTGAGGAGAGCCTTGAGTGTGTGCATCTTGAGATTTAGACTTCTGGCATTGAGTAGCATTACCCTTAGTTTTTTTTTTCCTTGTGTTGTCTATGGTGGTGGGTTTGTCTTTTGAGCCTTGCCTAAAAAAGGCACTGTGGGGGTGGCAAGAGCCTTAGCCAGTATTCAAAAGCCCAGGGGTGACGGGTGCAAGCCGTCCCTAGTGAAGCAACATGGCTGACAGACACTGGATCCCCTTTGAATGACACCAATACTTTAGCCAATTGTTAAAATTGATCATTTTGTCTTTATACTGTGGCATCATTCTTGGTGAGGGCAAGATGCTACTCAAGGTCAGGGTCGTACCGGCCTGGGCTGCATGATCAGAGAGCTCCTCTATGTCTCTTTTCATGTAGTCCAGGGAGGTACGTCTCAGGTCATTCACACCAGCATGAACAATGACGGAGTCATATCTGTACTTGCTTTGGAGTGACCTGAGTGCTTGTGTTATGTGGCGGATCCTGGCGCCCGACAGGCAGCTTACAGTGACCTTCCTGTTCAGTCTGGTGAGTGGGACGTCAGTGTGTCTGACAGTAGAGTCACCTATTACAAGTGTATTTGGTGTGTTGTTTAGCCTTAAGGGCTGTGACTGTGGCACACTGACTTTGTGAAGTATGTGCTACGTGGGTATTGTTGTGGAGTAGTGGTTGCTTGGATGTCTGCTTTGGCAGATTTTTATTTAGAGCCTCCAAGTATGTTTTTGTGTGTTTATGTGCTTGGTTTGCTGATGTGATAGGTCTATGTGAGACTGAATTTGTGGTGTGAGTGGTTACCTTCTCCTCCTGACTGACTGTGCCAGTCTTGGGTTGGGAGAGCTCAGCCTCTAGTTTGGCTGTATAGTTGCATCTCTCGCATATGTTTAAGCTTGTTGGGAGAAGAGAGGGTGGTCTGTGTACATAAGGCAATTGTAACATTGCCTCAAGATTCCCAGATTCACTAGTTAGACAGGAGCGTAAACCTGAAACTGTCTTTTGGACATGCCAGAATTGTATAAGGAACTGTTTATTGACTGAACAGAAAGGACCAATAGGGAGCCAAGTACTTATAAAGAGTATAACAGGGTGTAGTGCTTTAGTTTGTTAGTGTTTACTTTTACAATTTGAGCAAGTGCAGGGCTTTAGAAGGAAAACAGAGTGCTTACTTTGAGAGTTAGAACAGTTCTAAGGGAAAAAGTGAAGAGTAGACTTTGTGGAGCTGGGAATAGTTTAAATGTGTTTAAGCGGCACTGTGCGGTGCTTATACCTAGACGTCTGATGATCTTTAATTTGTTTGTTTAAACTAGAAAGTGATTTATTCCTCTGCTGAGCCAGTTCCCTCTTGTTCTTGGACATTAGCTTCTTTTTTTTGTTGCATAGCCTGTTTATACTAGGAGTTCACCAGGGAGGTTTGTTTTTCAGTAAGGCCTGATTTTAATGTGGCCAGGTGCAGCCAATTCTGTACAACTGCTTAAGTGGTTATACAGGGTGTAGGTGTATACCTCTGCATAGGAGTCCATGTTATCTGGGTTCGAGGGGGCTTTGAAACTTCTTATACCATCACTTAGTAGGACGTTATTTGTCTTAAAAGTACTTAAGCATTTTTGAGCTTGATGGGGTATCTGGTCTTATAATTACATGGAATGAGATGGATTTATGGTCCGAGCTTACCAAGGAGCACATCACACAAGGGGGGGGTGAAATGCTCTCTCATGTTAGTGAGTACTATGTCCAGGACATTTGAGCCTCTTGTGGATGTGCTGACTAGCTGTTCCACAGCATTTGCATTGACAAAGCCCAAGAACGTCTGAGTCAGCATGTTTGTGGTCATGTATGTTTCCCAGTCGATGGTAAGATAAATGAGTAAGGTATTGGGCTGAATGGCAAGTGACTCTAGTAAGTCCAGGTATGCAATATGTTTTTTCCTGTTTCATGCTGGGGACCTATAACTAGCTGTGATGCAATAGGGGGCTTTGCCTTTAGTTAATTGGAAATGGAGTAGCTCAAGACAGTCATACTATTTGATCATTCTTGAGGTGTACGCTTCCTTAATGAAGATGGATACACCTACTCCTTTGACTCTTTCATGCTCAGTTTGTGGTCTGAACGTAGAAAGGCATTGGAGCCCTGCATGGCTGGGGTGCTTCCTGCCCCTTTGAACCATGTCTGGATGGTGCAGTGATGCAGCAGTAGAGTTGTCGCCTCAGGGAAAAAAGGTTCTCTTGTTTGATTCTTGGCCGGAGTGCCTTCTCTGTGGAGTCTGCATGTCCTCCCTGCATTCATGTGGGTTTCCTCCAGGTGCTGCAGTTTCCTCCCACATTTTAAAGACATGAGTCTGGAGCATTTCTCCCTGGGCCTCCGCTGAAAATTGGCTTTGTTCCAAGTCTGACTTTCCCAGTAAACAAATGTTAAATAAATAAATACATGATAAAGTATGTCTCAGTGACTGCACAGACATCAGCATCCTTCAAAGTAAGGAGTGCATCCAGAAAGTGCAATTTCTTGTTTAGACTCTTAGCATTAAGTAGCAGTACCTTGAGTTCATCTGGAGAGGATTTTGTTGGGAGGTTGGTTATTCTGACATTGCTTAAAAAGGAACACTAGGGATGGCTAATGCATTTGCCAGTATCTGAAAACCTAGAGGAAACAGGTGCAGACTATCTCTGGCAAAGCAGTGTGGCCTGTCAATGATGTCTTCCAGGCTGACATATATTGGATTCCCTTGGACTGATGCCAGAAGCAAAGCCAATTGTTAAAGTCAATCATTTTTTGTTTGTATCGCGGCATCACCCTTAGAGAAGGTAGAATGCTGCTTAAGGCTAGGCTTATACCTGCCTGTGACACATAATCTGAGAACTCAATCATGTCTGTCTTCGTATAGTTCAGTGAGGAACATCTCATTCACCCCCACATGGACTATGACAGAGTCATACAGGTACTTGTGATTGAGTGACTTGAAGGATCCTGGCACCTGACAAGTAGCTAACCTTAACCCCCTCAAGCCTGGTGAGAAGAACTCATAATGGAGTCCCCTATGACCAGTACATTAGGTTTTGTGGTGTTATGCCTTATGGGCTTATTAGTTGAGACAATGGTGTGTATGTGCTTTTTTTTTACATTGTTACATGTGTGTAAGTGG
Source organism: Protopterus annectens (assembly GCF_019279795.1). Classification (NCBI taxonomy): domain Eukaryota; kingdom Metazoa; phylum Chordata; order Ceratodontiformes; family Protopteridae; genus Protopterus; species Protopterus annectens. The sequence continues at coordinate 179,427,412 of NC_056730.1, read as the reverse complement.
TTTCCATCTGGGAGGCCTCTGACCTTTGGTAAGTTACTAGTGAGTACCTCCACATATGTGGGTTTATGTGTTTTGTCCTTATTTATTTTGGAAAGTGTGTGTGTACTGACAACCTATTTGGCATTCTATATGTCCTTATCTGAGAGTCTTGCCTTCAATTTCATAATGTAACTACATCTCTCACATAAAGTATTTGTTTGTTTCAGGAGTAAGTGATTCTTAGTATACATGAGACAATTGCTAGATTGCCTCAGGCTGCCCATGTCTATCAGTTGGCCGGAGAGATGATGGCAAACTGCCCATCCATGATAGCAGGTTCTTACTGTATGTTTTATTAGGGAAGGGAATAGGTTAATTTGACAGGACTGTGCTGGTAGTGCCGAGACTACATGATGGTCCTATACTTTGTGTAGACTAAGGTTGATCAATAAGGCAGTGCTGCTCAGTGTGCAACTGAGTTGCTCCTAGAGTAGCAGAAAAGCTTGGAAGGGTTTCACTGACAGCTTTTTAGGGAAAAACTGAACTTCTAGGCATTTGCCTCTATTCAAGGGCACTGCTAATTGCCACTGCATGAAGAGCAATACTATGCAAACGTGTGGCTTAAGTACAAGCAAAGAGAAACAAGGTTTAGGCTAACTACCCATCAGGAAAGCACACAATAAGTCTTCCACCAACAATACCCAACTCAGACAGGTTAGATCAGCACACATCTGCCACAAGGATGCAGAAAAACACCTTCTTAAAGTAGAATAGCTGGTTTGGAGCCCAAGTGTAACAAGACCACACAAGCTACCTGCAACAGCCCTACAACATATACAATGTAATACAGTGCAAGTAACTACTTAAAGCACCAGCAGGCAATGCAGGGTTTTTTTAACCTACTAAAGTAGAGTCACAGTATATAACAGAAGTACAAAATGATGCTTAGAGCCTTTTGTGTGCTTCCCAGCTCAGATAGACCAGGTCAACATCTACTGTTACTAGATGAATAATACCAGTCCTGCTAATGTAAAAACATAGTAAAGGAGTATCTGGAGTGAAATGCTACTTGAAACACTCTTAAATATGAAATGCTACCACAAACAAACTTAAAGGTACGGATACAGCAGGGTATGTTAAACAGCTTGTAAAATTGTGATTATTCAGTAAAGGTTTTCGCTTTGTATACCTGAGCCAAGAGCCACTCAGTTGTATAGAATTTATAAAGGCAGTAAAAACAAGATAAGCTGATTAATAAACTATCCAACCAATAAAACTGCATGCAGAAATTTCAAGTGTGTCCCTAACCTAAACAAGCCAGGCTACCTCCAACTGTACTAGATGGAAAATCAACTAACCTGATGTAAAACAAGTGCTTGCTAGAGTGTAAAAATACAGTGCTCTATCCAACAGATAACTAGATAATGAATTCAGAGCAAGTCAAATCAGTAGAACAGATAATGAGAGGCAAAAATGCACTTTTTCAATATAAGCACAAGGAAAAGCAAAAAAAGAAATAACTCAAGATAACTTCAGCAGTGTAGAAAGGGAGGAGCTTATTAAACTCAATTTACAGTAGGGGTGGACAGCTTAAAATTACCAGGTTTAAAAAGCAGATCAGTAAATGGGGGGGGGGGGTGAGAAAAACTAGCACAGAAACACCAACAGTGCTTTAGTTTATGCAGGCTTGAAATCTTTTCAGACAAAGGCCCAGACATTCACTATGTATTTATGTATCACTCAAGCAATTTAACCAATGAAAAAATGTGTAACCTAGCCAATTTGTGTCTATATCTCACATAGAACAAAAATACCAGGCCAAGCAGATTTCTTAAAACAGAAAAAAAATGGGGCAGGTAAAACAGAAAGCAACTTTATCACTTGCAGACAATAAAATGTAGGTCTAATTTCCTTACCCAGCAGGGAATCACCAGCAGTGCTTTAGTCTATGCAGGCTTGAAGTCTTTTCAGACAAAGATGGTTACTTCATTTGCAGAGTAGAGACAATTCCTCTTCCTGTAGCCATCGTGAAGGAGTGGTACCATACAGGAGGGTTGGTAGGGGTGCTCAGAGGAGGCTTGTTGTCCACTTTCTTCCTAAAACTGGTGAGTCATTAGGTGCTACCAGATGTATGTGTAGGGCCATAGTGGGAGGCACAGGCACATTCCACCTGTGCCTTGGAAGAGATAGTGCAACTACTAAATGTTGTGCATTCTGCTGTGAGTGACTCCCTGAACTGTGTGGGCAACTCCTTAGATAAGATGAATGACACACTGGTTCTGGCAATTTCTGTGACAGAATATCAGTTGGGAGCATGGGCATGCACGTGGCTAGAGAGCTGCTATATCTTCTCATTTTAGCTGACTTGGCCATGCAAGATCCAGCTCCCACAGTGACACTACATCCACTGCTCCATCATTGATTGCATTGTCCACACCCAGACATGTTAGGCCATGAGGTTGTGGTTCTAGACATATGACTAATGGGAGCTTATCCAGTAGACATCTTTCACATTCAGATAGCATCCTGATTTCTAGCTAGGGCCATGGAAGTAAAGTGCAACTCATGGCAGTCTGGGGTGATGCCAATGAACTGAATAGTCTACCATATGCGGTTCACACCTGACCAAGATGCTAGTATGTAGCACCAGCAGAGTGCTCTATTGTTTTCATGCAGACACACAGATAATGAAGAGTAAAATTCACTTGCTTGTAATACTTCACACATGCAGACACAATCTAAACAGTATTGTTGACTGCTATACATCTGTTGTTACTGTCCCTAAACACTGTACTATGAAACACATGTATCTCTCACAGTATACAGTATTCAGGGCCAGTAACAACAGATGTGTAGCAGTACTGTTGACTGCTACACATCTGTTGTTACTGGCCCTGAACACTGTATACTGTGAGAGATACATGTGTTTCTTACCTGCACACAATCACTTCTTTGGTGTCAGCCTTGCCCCACCCCACCCTGTGCAAATGATGATGACTGTGCCCTGCCCTTTGCACATGTCTTAGTAACTTAGGGTTGCATATAAGTCTGATGCATAAAGTGGATTGGATTTATCAATATGTATTGCAGAGTTGAAGTTGTTGATTTTTTGTTCCTATTCATTTGAGAATGGATTACTTCTGCAGTTGTTGAACTGCATTGTATTTCCATTAGTTTTGTCATTACAGCACTGGAAGCATTAGGTACTGAAGTCTTGCTTCTTGGTATAGTTGCACACATGAGGTTATAATTTATCTGTTCAATGTTTTGTGGATGGTGATCAAATGAAATGCTTGATGCACACTATTTATTCTAAAATGTAAATATATGTTGCAAGCAGCCTACACAGGAGATATTACTGACATAACTGCACACCTCAGATGAAGGGCTGCTTTTAGGGACATAGACGTATTTGCATATGACCGTAATTAGTTATATAATTTATTTTCCTTTACAGGTCTCCCACTTACCTTGTCATGTAACATGGTTAAGTAAAGGTTTTGGTAACTGACAGGTATCCATTTTCCTATGTGTGTGCATAGAATCTTAGGCTTTGACCTAGGTAGCGATTATGTGTGCTATTCCTTAACTCTTAGCCAGAGCCAGGGCATACTGTGCACACCTGTGTCTTGCCAGCACCATCTGCAGCTGGTGGTTCTCCCTCAGACTCCTCATATGCACCTAGTGCTGCTGCTGGCCCTGCCTGTGGTCCTTAAACTGTGTTCTCGCTCCTTGCTGAAGCTATTTTCTGAGTATTATATTGTATAACATGACTGTAAGTATTTTGGCACAGTTGCCTGGGTCATATTGCAGTGCACTTCCTGATGTGTCTAGCCACTGGAACCTTGATTTAAGCAAGCCAAACACACGTTCTATGATATTCCTAGTTTGAGCATTGGCCTCATTGTATCCTTACTCAGTGAGGTTGTGTGGGCTCCTCATGGGTGTCATGAGCCAGTGCTGCAATACATAACCTACATCCTCCACTAGATGCCCTTGAGGAAAGCTGGTGTACAGTTTATATGTGCGACATATGTGTGAGTCATGGAAATTGCCTGAGTTACCTACACAGACATTGTAGATGATCCCTTGGGCATTACAGACAACCTAACAGTTTATAGAGTGGAAACCTTTTTCTTTTGATGTACCTCCTTCCCTGTTCCCCAGGTAAGCATTTTATTTCTGTGTGTGTGCAATCTATGCCCCAGTACTTCAGAAAAGTGTTCAGTTGCATAGAATTCATGCACGGTTGTTGCTCTTTGCTGTGGTGTTTGTGGGAAACAGATATACTCCCTTGTATGTAGTAGTTCTGTACTTAAAAACTGATGTAATATTCTTTAGGATGATGTCTGTGACACCCCTAATATATCAACTGTGGGTCTCTGGGAAGTACCAGTAGCTAGTATACATAATGGTAAGTATAGTTTTGTTTCCATTGGGATGGGTTCTCCATGATTTCCCTAGGGCCTGAGGGCCGACAGAGGTTACATATTTCCTCCAGTGTTTCCCTGTCCACCCTGTATCTCTCAACAATTTCTGTTTCATTCAGTCCATGTTAAATCAAATGGGGGTCTAAACAACCTTCTTTTTCTTGTTCAAGGTCTGACAGTAGCAACAGCAACATCTTCATTTAAAGCCTGTTGTACATACAGCATAATAACAGTGGCATCAACCCTAACATGTTTTTTTCCAAGTGTAATTGTGCCTTCATTCCAGAGACTTTTGGTGTGCATGGAACTTATCCTGAGTGTACATGATTGTGTTATAGCTTCCTGAAAAGTTCTACCATGTTAAATTGGTTAATTAGCATGTACTTCATTTCTGTATGCTTTCATTTGGTATATTCTGCCATTTACCTTTGTTTGGTGACTCTCCACATCATGTAGAGCAGCTTATTGAATACCAAATAGTGTGCTGCACTGCCAACATGAGTGATACACTTTGTGTAGCTGTTAATTTGGCCCAATGTTTGTTGTGCATTCCAAATTTGTTGGGAAATTACAAGAAAAACAATATCAAAATGTTGCAGGATTTCAAACATTTCAGTTGAAAATACATAATTTCCTGCAATCTTCTTCTTACTTCCCTCTCCAAGATGTCTGGCTTTAGATCAGAGAACATACTGTTTTATTTATCAGTGATGTTAGAGTCCTTTTTATATAGTCCTTCTGTATATTCTTGCCACCTTTTCATAATACCTTTTGCTTCTGATAGACTCTCCTCTCTCTATCTTTTACCATGCCCATTTTTACTTGGAAAGTTTTCTTAATGTTACCAAGCTTGTAAAGATTTTCCAATTCTATTATTTTGTTCTGATTATTTGTATTTCTCAGTAAAACAATCCTCTTTACCTCTTCTTGCTATTATCTGAAACTCTGCATTCATTTTAACAAGTTTTTCAATGTCAACATTGTCTTTTACTCCTATTCTTTTCTTGACTACTTCTAAATCCTCTACAGACACCATTTTGTCTTATTACTCTTTTTGTTCTAGTTGGAATATCTTTTATCACAGCTTGGACAAGATCCCAAACTTTTTCCATGGGTCATCGAGCACTCTATCAAAGTGGTCTAATCCCTTAAATCTGTTTTTCACCTCCACTAATAGTTAGCCTGTGGAATTTTTCTATATTTTTTTTAATTTGACTCTAAACTTTGCAATGAGAACCATATGGTCTGAGTTACAGTCAACTCTAGGTCTTACTTTTGCTGCCTGTATAGAACTGTTCCATTTCTAACTGTAATATATATATATATATATATATATATATATATATATATATATATATATATATATATATATATATATGGGATCCGGACACATGCTTGACTAGCATATGTCCGAATCACAAAACATCGAACACACATACACAAAAGCGCTTAACATCGAAAATTCCTTTTCCCCACTGTAGTGCGATTTTGGAGTGAGAATAATAAAGTAGGGAGGTGTGGGGGGTGCAGGGGTGCAAAGCCCCCTGCAGAAAAATAGATTTTTTTTTGAACTACACATACACGGAAGTGTTTTTCGATGTTAAGTGCTTTCATGTATGTGCGTTCGATGTTTTGTGATTCAGACATATACTAGTCGAGCATGTGTCCTAGACATATATACATACATATATATATATATATATATATATATATATATATATATATATATATATATATATATGTGTGTGTGTGTGTGTGTGTGTGTATGCATATATATGATTTCAATATTAACAAATGGATGATATCTATTTATAAAGGTATATCATGTGCATGGAAAGAGAGTGATTGCTATGACTAGTAAATTATCTTGGTAGAAGTCTATGTTGTGCTTCATTTTGTACACCAAAGCCAAATTCATTGAGTGCCAACTATAGCACTCCAGTTGCCTACGATGATGTATTTTCATTCATGTTATATCCAAAGCTTTTTGCAGATACTCATAAAACTGGTCTGTTTTCTTCTCTTTGACATCTACACTTGGAGCATATACTTTTGTAACTGCATTGTCAAAGACTTACCTTGGAATCTGATTTTTTTTTTATGATTGTAACTGAACACTAATAGAGCCATACTGACTTTTAAAGTGTAGAGAAAGATTTAAGCTCAGATAAAAAGACACGGCACCATAATGTTCACATACAGAAACTTGTTTTAAACAACCACAAGACACTGCCATGCTATTTCTGAAAAAGCATTTGAGATTATGACTGGACTTTCTAAATCTTGATATTTATAAATATGTCAGCAAATCTGAAGTATGTATGGCAGACTCTTATGTAGTTTTGATGCAGATCAATATGATTTGGCATGAAGGTATTAAAATGATAATTGGTATCCAGGCCATGTTGTTGGTATTGCAAGAAATGGACCTATACAATGGAGGCACAAGCCAAGGCATCTGGAGAATGAACATGTTAACATGCTAACCAGTCTGATAGCTTTGAACCACTAGCCGGAGAGCTCTGCTTTGATGACCATAGAATTGCACTAAATTACTCAGATGATCTGTAGTATGATGAGAGAAGGATGGACAGCCAGTCTTTCATACAAGACAACTGGAAGATCTCAACAGGACTCCAAAATGAGTGTCAACCCATATCAAGCTACCATGGTGGAGGAAAAGCTAAAACCATGGTTCTCAAAAGATATCAAGCCAAGGGGGTAACCAGAAAAACCTAGATATCCAGTAGCCATATGCAGCATCAGACACTTCAGTACAGAATAATTGGAATCCAAGAACAGCCCTGTGGTTTAAAGAAATAAAGACATGCTGGTGCTCAAAATGACTTGTGTTCATCTAGTGGTATGGGCACTGAAAAGACCAGGCAATGGAGGATGACAGTGAGAGGCTAAAGCCAGCTCTGTCATCCTGTGAAGAGGGTGGCAGTTTGACTTACTGCACTGGCAACACCTAGAGTGCAGATAAATTGATTGCAGCAACTAATCTAGTATGCACATAATACAAGTAATGCACTCTTCAGCCAGGAGACTTAACATGTCAGATGGCATACATGCACTTCCTAGAAGTAGTTAATAGTGCATAATGAAAGCCACTGGTGATGGTAGTTAGAACAATCTGCAGACTTGCCAACCATTTAACACTTGACTCTTTTATCCATAATGGAATGACTGGCCTGATGAGGCTTGTTGGTCAGGGAATGAATGGGCCAAAGGGCTCTCATCAAGACCAGTGAAGAATGATTCTTGTTCCCATGGAAGAAAATAATAGGTCAATGAAAAAAAGAACAATTGAAGTTCTGGGGTTCTGCTGAACAGCTGATGGCTCTGATTTTTTTTTATGCCTGATAAAGTGCAAGAATGTTTCCTGAGTACCACAAAGCAATACCTACATACAGAGACACTACTGAGAACAATATAAAACTCACTGGGAGACTTCTTTTGAGAAAGGAGGATCTGCATGGTCTAAATAAGCATATCCCCTATTTTTTAACAGGTGTTCCAGTTTCCTGCCACATCCATGATGTAGTTGAAGTGGTAATCCTTTATATTGCCTGTAAGTATGCACTGCATGGTTGTTTGTGAGTGCATGTGTTTATCTGTCTTTCTCTCTCTGTGTGTCTGTCTGTTTTTATATATACACATCCTGTGATATGCTAGCACCCTGTTAAGTACCAGTTTCACTGCTCTGAGACTACTGAGTGCCAGAATAGTCTACATTTCCCATGAGACCTTGGACTGAATTAAGAAGACAGAAAAAGAATGCTGAATGGAAATATTGCTGCTTAGCCTTGCACTAATGATGCTTGCTCTTTCAGACTCTAAGAAATAATTCATCAGACTATAATTAATTTACTACAAAGCAAGATTAATGCCTGTCTGTTGCTGTGTAGAGCAATATTTCTTATTCTAATGCATATCCTTGGTGCTAAATAGAAGTTGGAAAGTGCCACTTATGTTTCTAAAATACATGTGTACTGTGAGTATGACTTTGAAATGACAACAGCTGAAACAAAATCTGTTCAGCTGAGTTCCTAGCTCTCTATGTTTTAAAAAGGGAAAAAAAGCTTCATACTTAAAAAAAAATTAAAAATCATGTTATCAGAATGTTTTTATGTATTTATTTTACCCTGTCTGTGAGATTCCAAAATAATGGCATTGTGAATTAGTGGTCAAGCAACACCATGTTTTATAATATGGAGGACATGCAAGCAGCATAATTAGCATGTCAGTGAGCATGTTCTGCCAACCAAATGGTAACATATGGAGAGAGGGCCCATAAAATGTGCAACCCAGCCAAAGTAGTTAAATGAATATTCCACTAGAAAAGGACACTATAGGCACAATTAAGTACAGGCAATAGCAAATGAACAAGTATTTTTTATATACACATCAGACAAGTACAACAGCTCACAGTAAAACATCCCTCCAACATATGAAATATATTGCACATAACATAAGAAGGTATGCAGGCATTTAAACAACAAATATATGTGTTTATCACTGCATACAGATGTAGAAATGCATGCATTAAGAGCCACCTAAAATGCAGCTATCACTGATAAGGTCAGGACTCTAAAACATAAAAAAATAGTGATATGGTAGGCCATGCCACATCACCAGCATAGTGTAGGAAAGGTATATAAAAATATATGATGAATGGGACATGTATGGGGAGCACAAACAATATACACACTCCTAGGAATCAGGGTGATAGGAAAGCAGAAAAGAAGAGGGATGAGCTAGGTAGTGCTAAGAAAGAAGGGATAGAGATGATAGGAAAGTCAGATGTTTTTTTTTACTGTTTCTTTTTAAACCTACACTCCTTGGTTGAACATCCCCTCTGTGTGGTGTGCTCTCCCTTGTGACCTTGTGCTCTGATACAGGCTATCTTCTCAGCAGCTATCTAGTACTTCTAAGGAACCTCCCAACTGACAGAATATCCTATCGGTAGAACTCACCCTGATATACCTAGACGTGTTTTTCCTTCTGCCTCATTGTCTTGAGACCTTGTGCTCTGATATGGGCTATCTTCTCAGCAGCTATCTAGTACTTCTAAGGAACCTCCCAACTGACAGAATATCCTATCCGTAGAACTCACCCTGATATACCTAGACATGTTTTTCCTTCTGCCTCATTCTGTAGGTGATTACCTACTGATTTTAAATGTAACTCTAACATATTATACTGTTTATCATATTCCTGATTTTGGGCCAGCACACCCATGGACCTACCCTAAGGCCATCCATCCCCCTTTCCCCTTTTTTCTCTTCTCCATAATCGTGTTTTGAGACTAGGTGTAATTCTTTAGTACACAACTTGTACTCCCTGTATCTTACTAGTATATAGTAATTTTCTCTAGAGTTGCTGTATGAACCTACTTTTAGCTATCCATGTTTAACTTATCACATAGCTAACCCCATGGAAAAGACATTCTAGACTTTAACCTGGTAGCCTGTTAGACAGTAAGACAGAAGAGCTAGTAACTTACCTTATCCAAAGGTTGCTGTCTTACTATTGCTTCTTATTTTTCCTTTCTCATAGGTTCATACTAGGCTATCTGCCCTGGGGCATTTATAAGCCTAGCCCGATTGTGTTTGGCTTATGCCACCCCTTGATTTGAGTATACTGTGCCCTTTTTAAAGTTTAGTTTACTGTGCCTCTGTCTAATAGTGACACGGAAGTAATCCCCGGGAGTAAGACAAAAGGGACTCCATTAGCATTTCACAGGTATTAGTGTCTGTAGGAAGTCCTACATACCTGATAAGGTCTTGGAATTTACAGTCTCACTGCAAAACTGATTACCTCTCAGCACCTCTTGGTGATTCCCGCTCCGTTTGCCCTAAGGGCTCACTCCGCTCCCCTACCCTACCCCCAATTCCCACCCACCCCCAGTGGTCCTACCCATATACTTCCTATACCACACCCTCTCTCCTGTCCAACCTATCTGTGACTCTAATTAATTTACCTAAACCACACCTATCCTTTACAGCTTTTCCAGTACCCTCCCTTTTATAACCCTACATACACTATTTACATTAGTCACTCCACCTTTAGTAGTTTTTCGTCTACACCTCCTAAACTTATCACTTTCCAAACAACCTCTTTAATCTCACAAGCTCTTTATCTCTTCTACCCAACCCCATCTTCTTACAACTTCTTTATCCTTCTCATTTCCCTTTTATTACCTCCCTATCTTATCTATATACTACTTAAATGATACTCCTTTACTTGTAACATTCATTTCCTCTCAGATACCCTACCTTAACTTCTCATCTGTTAATATTATTTCCTGCCTTTCCCACCAGTAACAGTTTGCATTTACTAAGGAATATGTCTACAATAACTAAAACTATCCTATCCTTAGTAATACTGTCAGCCACTCTTATACCTATCCTTACCACTACCTATCTCCTCACCTCTTTTGAAAATGCAAAATGCTACTACTTTAACTACTCTCCTAAACAAATATTACTATATAACACCACCTTTACACATCCCCAAATAAATATCACCTCTACTTCTAGCTACTTGCTACCTAAATATCATCGTCTTACACCCATGAAATTAAACCAGCCATCAATAAAAAAATTCAAAAATCTATTTAGCCTTAATTCTCACCCTCTTTCTGTACTAAAATCACCCACCTTAAAAGATGGTGACATTCACCCTAACCCAGGCCCTTCTAATCTCTCTACTTCACCTATTCTTAGCACCTCTCCCAACACCTTAACTTCCCAGACCAGTCCCTCTAACTTCCTACTAATAGGGCATCTTAATATCCGCCGTATTAACAACAAAGTTGCCCATCTCCATGCCCTTTTAGATTTTCACTCCTTTGACATTCTCTGTCTTACAGAAACCTGGTTAAAACCCACAACTAAGGATAATGAAATTATCCCCCCAGGGTATAATATACTAAGGCTCGATAGAGTAAAATGCAAAGGAGGTGGAGTAGCCTTACTGTTCAAAAATGACCTACACATCTCCTCTATACCTTGTAACCCACCTGAAAATAGTAAAGTTAAACTCTTAATCACCAAATTCCAACTCAATTCTAACAAAGCGCTACATATAATCTACATCTACCTACCACCAGGCAATAACATTGCTACAATAGAGGACACCCTATGTTAGTTATCTACTACTTTTCCACAAGAAACTATTATTCTAGGAGATGTCAACACTGACTGGAATAGTATAAATACAGACAATCCTTCCTCTCATATTAATCTGCATGGCTTTTATCAAACCATCTCTACCACCACTAGAATTAACAAACCTAATAATAAAGAAACTATACTAGATTGGATACTAATCAATAAACAAGAACATACTTATAAAGTAGGGACCTTACCTGATTATGTCAGTGACCACATGCTCACCTACATCATTAGACAAAGGCATGACAGTACAAATGCCCCCAACTATAGGACCTTTCGATCCAAGAAAAATGTTCAGCCTGCACTATTTCAAACAGAACTTAGTGCCTGTGACTGGAACCCTCTAAAAACTCTCCCTCTTGAAGAAGCTGCTAAATATTTCAACAACAAATTCTTAACAATCCTTGACAGACATGCACCTAAACGATCCATTAGAACAAAATCCAAACCTGCCCCATGGCTCTCAAAAGATACCAGACAAAAAACTTTACTTAGAAATAAGTCCTGGACTAATTGGAGAGCAACCAGAAATACCACAGAAAAACAAACCTTTAGACAGTTGAGAAATGCTACAAAAAAGCAATTCTCTCTGATAAAAAAAGCTACTTTTGCAAACTGCAGCAAAATCACCACACTAATCCACAAAAGTTCTGGGCAAGCATAAATAACCTCCTTCACCCTGGCCAATCTAACACTCCTTCCCCTCTAGGGTCAGAAAACAATACCTCCCATCAAATTGCCAATACCTTTAACACTTGCTTCACAAATACCTTACAAACTCTAGCCAACCAACTAGCAACAGATAACTCTGATCTACCTAACTCCTTACCTCATACTCAGCCTACATTTCAGCTACAACCCATCCCTACCTCCTACATCTATAAACTTATCCACAAACTCAAACCTTGTACCCCCTCAGCCGATAACTTACCATCTGAATACCTTCAGCAAGCTGCCAAAGTAGTCGCTTATCCTATATCCATCTTGATTAACTGTACCATAACCGAAGGAACCATTCCAAATCTCTGGAAAAGCTCTCATATTATTCCCTTACACAAAGGAGGTAACGCTACTGACTATTCTAACTACAGGCCTATAGCCCTCCTTTCTCCAATAGCCAAAATTATGGAAAAATGTATTCACCAACAGCTTATGAACCACTTACTAAAGCATAACATTCTAGCTAACTGTCAGCATGGTTTCAGGCCTTATTATAGTACCACCTCAGCTCTCCTATCCTTCGCCAACACCATTAATATTAACCGCAATAATAACAGCCTCTCATCAGCACTCTTTCTCGACCTGTCTAAAGCCTTTGATATGGTTAACCATCGCCTGCTCTTGAATACTCTGTCATCCTTCTCTTGACACCAAAGCAATTCCCTGTTTTAAGTCCTACCTTAGTAATAGACAACAAGCAGTCCTTTGGGACAATCAACTATCTTCTCACCTTCCCATTTCCCTAGGAGTCCCTCAAGGATCCATTCTTGGTCCGCTCCTATTCTCATTATTCATCAATGACCTTCAAATAGCCATTCCTCTAACCACCTGTATACAATATGCTGATGATTCTACAATCATACGCTCTGCCAGCTCTTTATCTGAACTTCAGTCTTTAACCCAAACAGCTTTTAAAACTGTAGAGTCATGGTTCTCTAGACGGTGCCTTCTTTTGAACACAAAAAAGACCAAGCTACTACTGTTTACACCAAACAGTAAGTCCCCCCCCCCATAGATTTCTCCATTCATTCTAGCAATGGTACCCTTATATCCCCAGACTTTTCCACCAAACTATTAGGAATTACAATTGATAATAATCTCACCTTTGACATTCACATTAATAACACTATTAAATCTGTTAATAAAAAACTGGGCTCCCTATATAGGATAAAACCTTTCTTGACTCCAACTGCCAGAAAGACTATTGCCCACTCCCACCTAGTTTCAACTCTACTGTATGCAGCTCCCATATATACTAATCTAAAAAAAAGTAATCTTACCAAAATATCCAACTCCTATAATAGTATTACTAGATTTGCCACTGGAAATCCATATAGAATTCACCATTGTCATAACCTTCATCAACTAGACTGGCTGGAACTAAAAAACCTTCTGATACTTTCCCAACTTACCATCACTCATAAATTTTTTTATCAACCTAATAATACACCAGTACTAAACAACCTTATATCACCCTATAGGAATCTTGAGTCCTTACGCTCCTCCAATAAACTTCTTACTAGGACCACCAAGTCAAACAACTTAGCTGGTGACTCACTATTCTCAAATACCATGAGAAAACAATGGAACCTCTTGCTCTCTGACCTTACCACGCTTCCATCCCTCTCTCTCTCTTCAAGCAAAGTCTTAAGACATACCTTAAAAATCACTGGCTATGCCCTTGCTGTTACCCAGACTGATCCTCTGGACTTCTCATTGTCATCTCTTTGCCTCCCACTCTCCTACTCTGTTTCCTATATTCTCCCCTAAATTAGAAGGTACTTAAGTAATCTCTACTACTTGACAACAATTATATATCTTTTCTGCTTAGCTATCAATGTACCCTGTTGGTAGTATTCCCTGCCTCTTGATTAATATAGCCTCCTTTTTTTTCTCTCCCTTCCTTTTTTTCTAATAATATGTCTAGCAAATAATCCTTAGGAAAAGTAACTATCTGCATAAACTAGATTTAACAAAGATTTAAAGGTATTTTCTAATAATGTCTTGGGATTGCCCTAGACTTACATGCTGTAAAATGTTCTGTAAATGTATGATGTATCTAGTATAGTATGTCTTTTTGTCTTCCTAAAATTTATAGCTAATTCCTTTTTGTCTATTTTAAACCTTTTGGTGTGGTGGTGGTATGTTTTACAATTGGAACTTTTCTCCTCGGGCCTCTGCTGAAAATGGAAATATATCCAGCTGGACTAGCCCGGTTAACAAATGTTAAATAAAAATAAATAAATAAAAATTAAAATTATAAAAACAATTAGCATTATACAAAAATATAATACAATTGAAAGATCATATAACCAAAATAAAAAAATTCCAATCAAAAAGTAACATCAACTATTTACAAAGAATTCTATCAAGCTACATAACTTATTGAAAGTTTTCTATGTTATCATTACTTTAAGTAAGTTGACATACACTACTGGCAATATTTTTGAACTCTTTTAAGGTAGGAGCAGTATCATTTTTCCAATTAATGGTGATAACCTTTCTTGCCAAAGGTAATATACTCCAAAGAAGAGGACATTTTGTTCTGGTAGCATTTATAGAAATTGGTACATTAAATAAAACCAAAGTTTGTCATTAAATATAGCTTGTAGTAAAGAATTTATATTTTCCCAAAATGGTTTTAAGTATTGTACTATCATACAACATATGTTGCCAATCAGCTTTTATTTTTGATTTACTCCGCCAACATCCAACATCTTTCTTATACATTAATTTTACTTTGTGCAGTGTGATAAAAGTCCTGTGTATAAATTTCCAAGAGAATACTCGTAATGAAAGAGTAGTTTGTTTTAATGATAACAGTATTAATTTCTTGTCTTTTTCACTTTGAACATATTTATTAACCAATACAAAGTAATCCCAATAGCTTTCTTTACAATATATTTTTGTGTTTTGACCATTTTATGCATTTTAGATAAATACCTTTTTCCAGATATAATATAGCAATCTAAATTAATTAGAGACTCTGTACATTTAGGAACTTTATAAAATTGGGTTAATGCATCCACCAATAAAAAATAATTAATACATTGTCTACAAATGTGTATACCTAACTACATTTCTTTATTAATATCATATTTATTCATAGTATTATCAATAGAATGTATGTTTCCTTTAGTTATCAGTTGATGTCAAAATATTAAATATTTCATTTTAAGTTCTAGAATTTTTGATAAATTCACAGTATTAGTATTATCTTGTGTATAGTCTATAGGAAATAATAAGAATATCCAAGATCTGTATTCAGAGTTTTGAATATAAGGTTTTAAATTAAGTTTAACATATTATTAATATAGTAAGGGTTAATTGATTTAATCTTACCTTCAGAGGAATATTATTTTAACCACTGAAATTATTACTTAATGTTTGATTATGCTGTATTATTACTGAATGATTAGATTTTAACCAAACTTTTTCACAAATTTCTTTCAATTTAGCAAAATAGTTTGGATTTATCCATAGGATTATTGTTTTGATAACCAACGATAAAGTATATAATTCCAGGTCTGGGAAGCTGATGCCTCCAATAGTCTAATCCCTTATATTATGATCTAACACCAATCTAGGTTTATTAGGAAAACAGAGGAATTTCAGAAGCAGAGAATTAAGCTGTTTTATATATTCCTTAGGAGATGGAAGAGATATAGACTGTATTATGCATCATATTTTGGGGATAATAATAATTTTAATTTGAGACAATCTATCTTCCAGCATAAAAACAGTTTATTCCATTTATTAGTAAGTTGTTTTATGATATCTAATGTATTAACATAATTGAGTTATATTATATCTTTAATTGTATTTGTCAAAATAATTCCCAAATATTTAATGTTGTATCACCTGAAATATATTTGGAACATCTTATTTTCATTTTATGTAGATTGCTGTTTAGTAGGAGAATTGGATTTGTTATTGTTAAGACTAAGTCCAGACACTTAAAAGTTTCTATTGAATTAAATAAGGTTTGAAGAGATAGATCATAGTCATTTAAAGTTAACAAAATATAATCGACAAAAAGTTGTATTTTAAGATTAAGATTATAATTTATTTGAAAACATTTAATGTTTGTATTTGACCTAATAGAATTTGCAAAGGGTTCCATAATTAATGCACATAATAAAAGTGATAGTGAACAACCTTGTATAGCCCTCTTAGTAATTTTATTTGATTTAGAAATATTTGAACCAATGTTTATATAGGTAAAGGATTCCTCATAAAGAAGTTTAATAAACTGTATAAATTTATTTGGAAAATGATATTCTTCAAGTGTAGCTAACAGATATTCTCAGTTAAATGAGTCAAAAGCACTATTGATATCCAAACTAATTACAGCCAACTTTTCTTTTGTAATGTTAATATAATCAATTATTGTAATTATTCTTTTAACATTATCAAAAGAATTTCTGTTCATTGCAAAACCAGTTTGATTTTCATTTACCAGTAGAGGAAGAAATCATTTCATTCCGTTTGCATATATTGCCATAAGTATTTTATAATCAATATTTAATAAAGAAATTGGTCTATAGAAGAAACATTTTGTTGAGTCTTTATCAGTTTTTAAAATGGGAGAGATTAGACTGTATTTCCAGGATGGAGGAACATTCAATAAATCTCTAACTAATGAATATACTTTCAACAGTACAGTAGAGTTTCTTTTGGCATCAATTTATATAATTCTGGTCAGAGGTTTTATAGGAATAAGCCATTTTTTTTTTAGAAAGGATGGTCTGAATAGAGCTATGTCCATGGCATAGGATAGGGAGAAGAATAGAACATATAATACAGATTAAAATGACATACAATAACAGGGAGGCATAGCACACAGGGATGGGTCCATCATAATCGTGTTGCATTACATTACAGTAATGGGCTCAGAGCTAAACCTTAATGCACACTAACTCCCATTAGTAACCTCTCTTTGAGTCTGAACACTGTTCATACTTAAGCCATTCAATCCTTGTACATAGCCTGCACTAATTTTACCAATGTTTCTATGACTTTGAAACATCTCAGGACTGTCTAAATCAGCTTTCTTGGCACCTTCTCATATGCTTTCTCCAAGTCTAGAAATGCCCATTTTTGGCTCTTTACTGACCTCTACCTTCTTCTCAACTATCTGTCTCGCTGCAAACATTGGTAGCTTCTGCTGCACCCTGATCTGAATCCAAACTGCTCATCTCCTCATTACTTTCTACTGCTGTGCAGTCAGCAGTCACTCTCTCCAAAACTTTCTTGCAATGTGACAGTAGTTAGATATGTCTATACTGCCCACAGTTATGAATGTCCCCTTTGTTCTTATACATTGACACATAGAATGCTTATTCTCCAGTCATTATGGATAAGCCTTTCTCTCCATGCTGCTATGGGTACTCTCAGGAACCAGTTCTCCCCTAAGTCACCCAACACCTGGATCATATTTGCCATGACCTTATCTGAGCCTGCTGCTTTTCCTGACTTCATTTTCCTTGTTAATATTTTTACTTCTGGGGTGGGCTGCACTCCTCTTCTTTTTTCATTGTAGGCTGTGTCTACAGTAGTACAGCTTCTGTGTGGTTTTCTTCATTCAAAAGCTACTGGAAGTACTCCTTCCATCTGCCTTTGACGTCATGTGGACTAGTGACTAGATTGCTCCTGGCATCAGTTATGAAGGATGTGATGTTGTGAGTCAGTGTCAGCTATGCCAAGAGAAGTAGGGCAGTGGGAGTGTAACGTATGCCAGCATAGCTGGATGGAGATTTGTGAAGAATTATATGTCATTTGTACATCAAACTGATTTGTACAGGTGCTTGTGTTGAAAATGTATTTGTAAAGCTGCTTGTGTTAAAATTGTACCAACAGTGGGTCCTGTGGGTTCCTATCACATGATCAAAATTTGTAAATGGCGAACTCGTATTGAATGAACCCGATTGTTCGAAATGACAAGCGCGTAACACGGAAATTGCTGTAGAGAATATTTTCCCTTTACTTCAATGCAGTGCGATCTCAGAGTTGAAATATTTAAGTAGCAGGGGTGTGGGGGATGCAGCCCCCCCCCACATGGGGGTGCAGGGGGGCTTGCCCCCTGCCTACAGTGTTTAAGTAAGTATAGATTTTTATTTTTATTTTTTTATTATATTTTCGAAATTTCAAACATCGCTCATATGGTGTCGACCATATGGTGTTCGATGTTTGAAACTTTTGAAAATATAATATAGACCCGGTCCTGCTTGACAGAAAATAAATATGCCTGTATGTCAGACTGTGTTGTAACTGTTGAAATTCTTCTTCTTCCGGCTTTTCCCGGTTAGGGGTCGCCACAGCGGATCACCTGTCCGCTCATGATTGGCAGTGGAGTTTTACGGTGTTGAGTTGCCAGCCCAGTGCCCAACCTTCTACAGAAGGCACACACACACACACACACACACACACACACACACACACACACACACACACACACACACACACACACACACACACACACACACACACACACACACACCTAGGGCTAATTTAGAGTGTCCAATCCACCTATAGCATTTCTTTGGGATGTGGGAGGAAACCGGAGCACCCAGAGGAAACCCACGTGACTACAGGGTGGACATGCAGACTCCGCACAGAAGGCACCCCAGCCGAGGATCGAACCGGATAACCTCTTGCTGTGAGGTGGCAACGCTAACCACTGCACCACCGCGGCCGCCCTGTTGTAACTCTTGAAATTAATATACTGTAAAAGAGGATATTGGAAGAGAAGAGGTTAATCTCAGTCCAGCTAACTTTGAGAAATAGTCTGAAATTAAATTACCTGTTTTAGGCTGTAAAGATTGTATCTCACAGTTCTAATTGCAGCCAGAGACAAAATGTCTGGAAAAACCAGAACTAGAAATCCTACTGTATTGTCCTTAGGGGTGAACTAATTGCTACCATGGAAGGGCGGAAGTTTTTGAAATAGTTTTATATCTTCCAGATGCTATAACCCATCTTAGCAAAGCTCTATGTCTTTGTTTTATGATACATATAGGTTATACCAAAGGTTCATAGGTAGGTACTAGGCTATCTGCCAGAGGGCATTTATAAGCTTAGCCAGAGTGCATCGGCTTTCTCCACCCCATTGATTAATTAACTGAGCCTCTGTCAAGCAGAGCCAATGAAGTGTTACTAGGGGTGTATTTTCTGTTACCCATCCACTCGTCAAGGTTTCTCTTGAAGAGTGTTAGTGAGGGGCTCTGCCTAATATAGTTAGGAATTTTGTTCCAAAGCATGGGGAGTCTCTGTGACAGGAATCTATCCCTCCAGCATGTTCTATTTATTGTTGTGGCGAGGTTTAGCTCACTAGAGCGCATGGCTCACAGTGACTTGGATTTCTTTAGGTGGAGCATGTCCATCAATTCTGAGTTGGACATGGCTTTGTATGTCAGACAGAGATCACCTCTGAGTAAGCGATATGCCACTGAGTACAGCCAGAGTTTTTTTCAGTTCGGCTGCATAGGACATATGTTTGAGGCCAGTAATCCTCTTGGTGAGGTACTTTTTGGTCTTTCCAGCTATTGGAATTGTCTTTTGAGGTACATCCCAAAAGGGGCATTGTACTCTATGATGAGTCTGATGAGTGATGTGTAGAGGGGCGCTATAACCTCTTTATTTCTAGATGCAAATCCTTTAGTAATTAGATGAGCCACATAGAAGGATTTCCTAACTACTTTGGAAATATGATTGTCAAAGGAGAGATTACTATCTACCTGGGTCCCCAGATCTCTTATTACCTATTCTGTATTAAGGGGGCTGCCACCTATGTGGTAATTAATGGGTGTTTGTTTTTCCCAAATAGGATGACTATGCATTTTTTGGCATTAAGCTTGAGGCCATGACTTTGACACCAGGTGTCCGTCTCAGTAAGGCTCTTTTGGAGGATGTCCGTGTCAGACAGAGAGTCAGTTATGGCTCCCAGTTTACAGTCATTGGCGAACTTGGTTAGCCATAGTCCTCCTGTGTTTTCCTGTACTTTTGAGAAGTATATGCCAAATAGTAGGGGTCCCAGGACTGAGCCTTGCGGGATACCACTTGTGACTGGTTTAATGTTGGACCTGGAGCCCGCTATTCTTAACGTGTGAGTTCTGTCTGTAAGCCAGTTGGCAACCCATCTCGTGACGTAGGGGTTTATGTTTAGGCTGATGAGATTTTCTGTAATACCCGAGTGGGGAATGGTGTCGAAAGCCTTGGCAAGGTCAAGGTAGGCTGTGTGAACCACCTTTCCCTTGTCTATGGCCTTGGTGACTGTCTCAAAGAAGTCAACCAGGTTTAGTAGGCATGATCTGCCCTTAACAAAGCCAAACTGGGTCAGGTCAAGTGTTTGGAGGTACCCAATGTCTTTGTTAATGAGTTCCATGATGATGCGCTCCATAGCCTTGCAGACCAGGCTAGTCCGGCTTATGAGGCAATAGTTACCAGTGTCAGTTGTGGCCCCTCCTTTGTGGAGCAGAATAACCATTGTTGTGCACCATTCTATGGACACATAGCCTGTGGAGGGGCTGAGGTTAAACAGCATGTTTAGGTGGAGGGTTAGTTCATTCTGTAGTTCATGCAAGACGCAGCCTGGGGCACCATCTGGCCCCATTGACGCTGTGTTTTTGGCTTTTGAAAGGGCTGTTTTCACCTGTGTATTTGAGATTTCTGGGACACTACACTTTTCCAGTATTGTTGTGTGCCCTTTTGGGGGTGAGAGGGGGGTGAAGTTTGCACTAAATCTATCTGCCAGGATGTTGGCAATATCAGTAGGTTCAGTATATTTTGTGCTATTTTGCACTAGCTCAGTGCATATCTGTGAGTTGCCACTTAGATTCTTAACATAGCTAAAGAAGACTTTGTGGTTATCCTTTAAATCCTTGGCTATTTTTCTTTCAAAGTTAGCCTTGAATGATTTTATGAGGGACCTTAGTTTCTTACTGATACAGATCACAGATGTCTTTCCTTCTTGGGATTTGCTTTTTTTCTGAACTAGTTTCCTCCTTCTATTGTATAGCCTGTTTATGGCAAGGGTCCATCAGACTGGTTTCCTTCTCTTAGAGGAATGAGTCTTGGTTTTGCTAGTCCATCAGACTGGTTTCCTTCTCTTAGAGGAATGAGTCTTGGTTTTGCTAGGGATGGCATGATCCATGCATCCTTGTAGGTGCTCGTAGAGTGCATTTGTAAAGGTTTCTGCATCTTTTAGTGTGGGGGCTGTAAAACTTACCGCCTCTGTCTTAAGTAAGGTGAAGTTTGTTTTAGAAAAGTTTTTTACTGTGGTTTCCTTAGCTGGGGGTGGTGGTGGGGTGTGGAGATCCAGTGTGATTAGTTTATGGTCTGATCTAACCAGTGACAGGTTGACCTCCGGTGTGGAACACCTGTCGCCCATGTTGGTGATGACCAGGTCCAATATGTTTTCACCTCTGGTAGGGGAGTTTACCAGCTGATCCAGGGTGTTTGATTGATGAATTCCAGGAAGCGCTGGGCCTGGGAGTTTGTACTCGAGTAGTTTTCCCAGTTAATGGTAGGGTAATTGAAATCGCCCAATATCAGGGTGTTCGGTAGGACCTTCATGTTTTCCAGTGTCTCCAGAAAGGCGGAGTGATGGTCCTGGGTCATGGAGGGTGATCTGTAGCAGGTCACAATTTGCATTGCAGATTTGCCCGATGTTAGTTGCACATGGATGATCTCAGAGGTATCATGCTGCGCCACTAACCTGGAGGTGTAGGTATCCTTGATGAATATGGATACACCCCCTCCTTTTGTGTTTTGGTCCATGTTCTGTGGCCAAAACGTGTGGTATGAGTTGTAGCCCGGTAGTGATGGGGTGCTCTCTGGAGCCTTGAACCAGGTTTCAGTAACTGCACAGATGTCGACGTTCTCCATGCTGAGGAATGCTTCACACACGTGCATTTTGAGATTTTAAACTCCTGGCATTGAGTAGCATAACCCTCAGTTTGTTGTTAATTGTGTTGTTTATGGAGGTGGATTTGACTTTTGAGCCTTGCCTAAAAACAGACACTATGGGGGCAGCAAGAGCCTTGGCCAGTATTAGAAAGCATAGGGGTGACAGGTGCAAGCCATCTCTTTGCAACTTGTTGAGCATGTCGTCCCAGGCTGACAGGCACTGGTTCCCCTTTGAATGACACCAGAAGCTTAGGCAATTGTTGAAATTGATCATTTTTTCTTTATACTGAGGTATCATTCTTGGTGAGGGCAGGATGCTACCCAGGGTCAGTGTCATACCTGCCTGGGCTACATGATCAGAGAGTTCTTCCATGTCTCTTTTCATGTAGTCCAGGGAGGTACATCTCAGGTCATTCACACCAACATGAACAATGACAGAGTCATATTTGTACTTGTTCTGGAGTGACCTGAGTGCTTGTTTTATGTGGTGGATTCTGGCTCCCGACAGGCAGCTAACAGTAACTTTCTCCTTGTCCAGCCTAGTGAGTGGGACGTTAGTGTGCCTGACTATAGAGTCACCTATTACTAGTGTGTTATGTATGTTATTTCGCCTTAAGGATTTTGATTGTGCGGCACACTGATTTTGTGTTATATGTGTTGTATGGTTTGTAACGGGAGGTGCAGATTGTTTGGGTGTCTGCTTTGGAGGTCTCTGATGCTTTTGCAGGTTTTTATTTAGAGCCTCCGAGTATGATTTTGTGTATTTATGTGTATTTTTTGCCAGTGCTGATTTAGTAGGTCTATGTCTGGCTGGAGGTGTGGTGCAAGTGTTAACCTTCTCCTCTTGACTGTCTGTTCCAGTCTTGGGTGGAGAGAGCTTAACCTCCAGTTTGGCTGTATAATTGCATCTCTCGCATATGTTAGTGTTTTGTGGTAGGAGGAGAGGGTTGTCTGTGTACATGAGGCAGTTGTGACATTGCCTCAGGATACCTAAATTCACCAGCTGGACTGGAGAGTACACCTGAATTTGCCCTTTAGTCATGCCTGAATAGTAGGTTGAGCTGCTTAGTCGCTTGGTTGGTGAGGGGTGAATAAAGTGCCTTGCCTGCTGGGCAAACAAGTGTCAGGGTATATTAGTGCTTGCTATTAGGTCTGAACAAGTGCTGGACTGTATGATACTTTTTGAGTACTTAGGTTGAGAGTTAGACTAATTTCAAGGGAAAAACTGAAGAGGAGACTTAGTGGAGCAGGGAATAATTTAACCTTAGCTAACCGGCACGGCCAGGCTCACAAAACCGCGCAAATGCTTTTTTTATAGCAGGGAAATGAAAGAGATAGAAATTAGCCCAAAATGGCCAATAAACTACTAACTACTGGGCTGGAACCACACCTCCAGGGGCAGATAGGCTGCTCAAAGCTCCCCTCTCTCACAGGTGAACACAGAAACTTCATTCTATCCAAGTAAGGTATGGGTAACTCAGAAACTTGTAACCAAAACAAGGAGTACAAATGCGAACCAAACAACTGGTAACCACAAAAACTCACAGTTGAAGGGAAGTAACCTCCGGACTCTCGAACCGTATAAAGTATTTTATTGTATATAAAACAACATATAACGTTAAACGCTTAACGAATCGCCGCGTTTTTCATCCATTAACACAGACTTCATCAGACAAACAAGACTTAATTACATTTCTTTTATGCAGACAATTAACATTTGAATAGACCAATAGCTTTTGTTAATCAAACTCATTAATATGTAAACATACCTTCAGAAATGCTGGCAATCGCAATAAACATAACATGGATTTCTCCCACTAAGAAAAAACAAATTATCCATTTATAGCTTCTCAGAAAATGCCCATCATCAAACTGTCAATCCCAACAAGGTTCATGTTTTTAATGAATCATAGTCAACTTTGAAATCAGTATGAAATATAATGCTAAAACCTCATTCATTGTATGAATAATGTAAACATTACCCCCAAGTGGACAACCATGTTCATTACAACTGAACCTAACCATATATATACTTTGTGTAATGTTAAGGTGCAAGTGCAAGGAATTAAAACCATATAAATATCTAAAATGTGTAAAATTCTAAAATAGTATGTGAATTGAATAAATATAATAGATATATGTGTATAAATAAATCACATACTAAATAAATACACATGAAAAATCAACAATAAAATAAAAAATATATAAATATAAAAACTAATCAAACATATTATACATTATGTACAATAGACACATAAAGCATATTATAAAGGTTTATTGATATATTGTATATTATAATCTAGCAGCCCTCAATTTTAAGAACTGGTGCAAGGGAAATACCATCATTCATACCTGGATACATGTTTGCCTCTAAAACAATTTGCCAGTATAGCTCACGATACCCAATTTTAGTTTCCCACATACCACCCCTTTCATCTTTTAGGACTTCCTCAATAATAAAAAATGTATATTTAGCTAGCGGACAAATAGTACTATGCCTATATAAAGCATTACTTTCTTTCTTATTTTTTATATCATTCATATGTTCATAGATTCTCCTTCTTATTTTCCTTTCGGTTTTTCCATTATAGAATCCTGAACATATTTCACACAATGCCATATATATATATAACTCCATTAGTCTCACAAGTACTATGTGTCCTACTTATTAATTCTCTCCGTCTAGATTCAATATAAATACATTCTTTGTTAGCCATAAATGTACACTGGGTACACATCCCACATTGGTATGTCCCTCTTAACTTAGTAGTTTTTTAAAACCATTATTCCTTACCATAAAACAATCTTTGATATTTCGTCCCCTCCTGTATATAAAATTTAAAGCATCTTTATGTTCTAACTTCAAATCTGTTAAACTTGTGAACTTATTCCATTCTTTACTGAATACATTACGAATCACTTCTGAGTCCCCACTATAATCAGTAATAAAAGCACTTGTAAAAGTTTTATCTCTATCATGTACATGTTGAATTATGTCTGAATTATTATTATTGTAATTTTCATCTTCTCTAACCTGTGTAATCACCAATTTCTTCCCTAATATAGGTTCAAATCTATCTTTTCATCCATTAATGACATCATTTCTTATTTTATTGATAAGTTCCATAGGATAACCTCTTTCTATAAATAATTTCCCCAAAAATTCACATTCTTCATAGAAATCTTCATCACTGGATGTCATCCTACAAATTCTAACAAACTGACCTTTTATAATGCTTTTTTTCTGATGTAGCGGATGCCCACTACTAAAATGTAAATATGAATTAGAGAACGTTTTCTTCTTATATACTTTTGACCTAAATGACTTGGTATCTTTAATTAACTTCACATCCAAGTAATTCATTTCATTTAAACCAATCTCATAAGTAAATCTAAGAAAATCTGTTGTATTATTTATGTATAATATAAATTCCTCTAATCTTTCTTTACTATAAAACCAAAAAATAACTATATCATCTAAGAAGCATTTATATAACAACCAACTATTCCTATATATACTGTTGTATATATATTTTCTTTCCCATGTGTTCAAAACCATATTGGCATATAAGGGGGCACATCCTGCCCCCATAGCAACCCCACTAATTTGATGGTAGTACTCACCATGGAAAAATATATAATTATGTTTTAAAATTATCTCCATCAAATTAAGGCAAGTATAAACTTCTTTATCATTTAACTCACTAGAAAATCTTATAGCTTCTTCGAACCACTCTAATCCAGTATCATGTGGTATAGATCCAAACAGGTCTACCACATCTATAGTTATAAATATAAGCTGTTGTTGAAACAAATCAGTAGTAATATTCCTCAAAAAGTCCCAAGAATCTTTTAAAAAATATTCACCCATCATCATCATTTTTTTTAATGTCACATCTACATATCTAGCCAACGGTGAGATAACAAAACCTTCTGCAGCCACAATCGGACGCAGTGGTTGATCTAATATATCTTTATGAACTTTCGGAATACCGAAAATTGAAGGTATTTTTGGTTTATTATTATTATGTAAAAATTCAAACATTTCTTTCTCTATGTAGCCTTCCAAAAACAAATCATATAGGGCTAAGTATATTTTCCTATACCCAATATGAATCTCATTCTTAGAAATACAACCATATTTAGACTCATCTTGTAAAATTTCCAACATTTTAACTTCATAAGTAATATTACTCATCAAAACAATTCCCCCACCTTTATCGGGGTTTCATAACCCTCAAATTTTCATTTTCTTTTAACTTTTGCATGAAGACTTTTTCTTCTGTGGACAAGTTTGATGCAAATCTATTTTTCTTTATTACCATTCTCAATTCATTTTCCATTAAATTTTCAAATTTTTTTAACTGTGGGTGGATGGGTGGGTTCCAAACGCTTCTCCTTTTTAACAAATTAGAATCATCATTGTCATTTTGCATACCTTCACATATTAACTTTAAATTAATCTTCCTGATGAACATTTTTAAATCTATAATAAGTCGACTAATGTCACTTTTAGTTCTAGGGACAAAATTCAAACCTTTAGAAAACAATTTAAAATGAGTATCATTTATTTCTAAGTCAGTGTAATTAAAATGTTAAAATTATCACAAGAAAAAACATGTTCTATACTATTGTTTGTGTTTGGTTCACCACTCGGTGGATCAAAATAACAACTTATCTCCTCCCCTTCTCCCTCCATCCATTCTACTGATAGTTCACATTGCGTTGATTCTTGATCTTCTCTGACCTCCGGAGGGGGGGATACTCTAAAGGGTCATATCTATCTTGTATATCTTCATGGTAAGCCTCTTCATTTACATAATCTAAGGCATCATGTCTTTCCTTATCAAATCCTGAATATGCATCTGTGTTATAATTGAACATAATTCTGGGTTTGGGGTACTGTGTATGGTGTTCATACTCAAATTTGTCTCTAATAATTTTTCTTTTTTTCCTATTGAAAATTCTAACACATTTATTGTCTATTTGCTTCCTCAAATCTAAATACTAATTTTTCTCTTCCTCAACGGTAAATAAAAGATCCTGTATAATTTTCCCATTGATGTAATCAATTTGTTCCATTAAAGTACACATATCATATTCATTATTTCTAATAATTGCTTTCATGAGGTCAAAGCCCCAACCATCAAACATATCAATTAATATATTATAAAATTCTGTACCTTCTTTTACATTATTTGGAAACTTCCAAACACGTAAACCTTTGGGTACAATTTTAAGCTGTATACATTCCTTTAAATAGGCATTGTCCATATCCAATGTTTTATATTTAAATAACAAATCTTTTGTTTGTCTGATGAAGTCTGTGTTAATGGATGAAAAACGCGGTGATTCGTTAAGCGTTTAACGTTATCTGTTGTTTTATATACAATAAAATACTTTATATGGTTCGAGAGTCCGGAGGTTACTTCCCTTCAATTGTGCGTTTTTGTGGTTACAACTCAGAAACTTGTAACACAGCCCTGAATTCTGCACTAGCCTGAAAACTGGACTATACTAGCTTAGATAAGGCAAAAACAGTAAAAAATACACTTAAAACAGCTTTAAACGACTACAAATGATCAAAAAAGGCTATCGCACTTTAGTGTGTAGCCTACAACAGTTAAACAAATTATTTAAACAAAAAATAACTTTTTAAAAGTGCAGGCAGTCAAATAAGTACAATATGTGAAAAAAACAAGCTTTTAAGTCACAATAAAAGCGGAAAAATTGGCGTTTGGGTGGAAAACAGTTAAGTGCAGCAAGAACATACAGAAAACTGATACATAATCACTCCAAAGTCTCTCTTCTAAGCTAGGAGGCTTGTATCAGTTTAAGGTTTTCTAGTGCTTCCCAGTAGGTTAGTTACAGGAAAGATGGGAAACAAGCGCAGATGTGGTCTTTTAAACCAGAAAGTTGAAAGAGATGGACACACTGCCCAAATGGTTAATAAACTACAATTTCTGGGCCAAGAACAACTCCTCTTGTGGTAGACAGGCTACCTAGTGCTTACCACTCCCACTGATAAGCTAGAAGGCTTTCCTCCAACACAGAAAGGCTTGCAGGGCTCAGAAGCTTACCAACAGTCCAGGATACAGCAACTCTGTATCTGGACTAGACTAGTTAAAGGAAAGGTGGGGAACAAGTGCAAACACAGTATGTTAAGCCAGCAAGTTGAAAGAGATGGAAAACTTCCCAAACAGCCAATAGACTACAATTTCTGGGCCAAAACTCACTCTTCCCATGGAGGATAGGCTACCTAGTGCTTACCACTCCCACTGATAAGCTAGAAGGCTTCCCTCCAACACAGAAAGGCTTGGGGGGGGGGGCTCAGATGCTTACCAACAGTCCAAGATACAGCAAGTCTGTATCTGGACTAGACTAGTTACTGGAAAAGTGGGAAACAAGCATAAATGTGGCTTTTAAACCAGAAAGTTGAAGGAGATGGGAAAAAAACTGCTCAAACAACCAATAAAGTACAATTTCTGGGCTAGGAACCACTCCTCTTGTGGTAGATAGGCTACCTAGTTCTTGTCACTCCCACTGATAAGCTAGAAGGCTTCCCTCCAACTCAGAAAGGCTTGGGGGTCTCAGAAGCTTACCAACAATCCTGGATACAGCAACTCTGTATCCGGACTAGGCTAGTTATAGGAAAGGCAGGAAACAAGCGCAAGTGTGGCTTTCAAACCAGAAAGTTGAAAGAGATGGAAAAAAACTACTCAAACAGCCAATATCTACAATTTCTGGGTCAGGGACCACTCCTCTTGTGGTAGATAGGCTACCTAATGCTTACCACTCCCACTGATAAGCTAGAAGGCTTCCCTCCAACACAGAAAGGCTTGAGGGGCTCAGAAGCTTACAAAGAGTCCTGGATACAGCAAATCTGTACTTGGACTAGACTAGCAAGAGGAAAGGCAGGAAACAAGTGCAAACACAGGCTTTTACGTCAGAAGGTTGAAAGAGATGTAAAAGCTTCCCAAACAGACAATAAACTATAATTTCAGCAAATCTGTACCTGGACTACACTAGTTACAGGAAAGGCGAGGACCAAACGTGGGCTTTTAAACCAGAAAGTAGAAGGAGATGGATAAACTGCCCAAATGGCCAATGAACTACAATTTCTGGGCCAAAACCCACTCTTCCCATGGTAGATAGGTTACCTAGTGCTTACCATTCCCACTGATAAGCTAGAATGCTTCCCTCCAACACAGAAAGGCTTGGGGGGCTCAGAACCTTACCAACAGTCCTGGATACAGCAAGTCTGTATCTGGACTAGACTAGTTACAGGAAAGGTAGGATACAAGCTTAGATTTTTTTTTATAGAAAAGCAGCTAAAACAGCAGTAAATACAAGGTTCAGTTTCTAGTAAAGGGGTGGCATGGGAACCAGCAGTCATGTGACCAGTAGTTGGCAAAATGGTAAAAGTATTTACCCTATAAACAAGAGGTACAGTGTTCAACTCTCACTGGTCCAGGGGAAACTAGCTAGGCTTAAAATGGCCCACAAGGGCAGCAAATCTACTATTTGAGCTGTGTGTATGGCTAAAAAGACTAAGGCATCCATCCTGACTGATGAAGCTGTAATCCTAGTAATAGATGACCAGATGTATGTGATGTCATTCTGTAATCCAGCACTGAAATTATGTTTTAATACTAGATGAGACAGAAGTCTCAGGGCAGTCTGTTTGTGAAACCTGACAAAGAAGGAGCACTCATCCCTTTCATCTTGCCTTGCTCTAGTAAGTAAACTAGAGGACAGCAATTCTTTAGATCAGTCAGGAAAATATGGTTAGATTAGTTAAATATTGTGTTTCTATATCTGTGTGAATCTTTTCATCTGTGTTATTTTTAATATTTCCCATGACAGAAAGTCTGGTGTTTATTGTAAAGAGATATTTAGTATTTTCATGTTCTTGTGTTATTTATTATTAAACATATTTAAAATTGTGGCTGGTATTTTAGAGAACATTTTAACCTTTGAGAGTACTTATATATATTTGGTGACACCATAGCCAGTCCTGAAAGCTTTGCTGCATTGATCAAACACTACCATTTGTATTAGTATTAATTTTACTCAATATAATTTGGTGCCCTTGTAAGAGCCTTAGAGTAGCTTATTTTTGGAGTATTCTGGTGACAGTATCTACCTTACAGTCTGGGCAGAGGGGGCATAGCTGGTAAATCTGTTGCAGCCTTTCCCAGGTGTGTGTGTGTGTGTGTGTGTGTGTGTGTGTGTGTGTGTGTGTGTGTGTGTGTGTGTGTGTGTGTGTGTGTGTGTGTGAATCAAATCTCAAAGAGTGTGTGTGTCAACTACTTGGAGCAGGGACACAGAGCATTGGTTTCACAGAGATGGTGCTGGAGGACTTGGCTTGGAACACTCGACTCAGGACTCAACTCTGCAGCTGTGTCAGTGGGGAGTCTTATTTGGAGGCTTGGAGAGACAGAGAGAGAGAGAGAGAGAGAGAGAGGGAAACCCTGCCCCAGAACTGAGTGTGCTCTTAAGAGAAATTGTGCTTGGTGCAGAGAGCTGCATCTGGAGATACTGCATCTATCTATTTTTGTTCCAAGTGAACATCTCTCCCAGTGTTCATGGTGAGGATTGAGACTCCTTGATCACTGTCCCAGAGGAAGGACATCACATGTTGGTGAGCAGTGGTGTGGATATTAATTGAACTAATGTAGCCTGTAGGAAGTTGTCACTGAAGGTGTGTGTACTCTCAGCACCCACAAGTTAAACATACAGAGTTTCATTTTCACAACAGTTTTATTTATTTATTTTGTTAGTTTAGTTTAGTCAGGGAAAGCATGCAAAAATGTCAACAGAGGATTATGGCAAGCTGACAAAGAACCAGTTGGCCAAGGTGACCAAAGCCAAAGGACTGGTGCATGCCAGCCTGACTAAAGAGAAACTTATTTCAACCTTAGTCACAGCTGTAGCCTAAACCAGCAACCTGGAGGATAACTATTCTAATGATGAGGATATGCAGCCCTCAGAAATAGGATGGTTAACCTTTTCTTCAGAGGGCTTAAAAATCCATCTGGAGTTAAAGAGACTTGAACTGGAGGCCAAGCATTTAGAATTAGAATCAGCAGAGAGACTGCAGTGTTTGGAGGCTGAAGAAAATGAGAAACTGCAGCATTTGGTGGCCAAAGAAAATGAGATACTGTGGTGTTTGAAAGCTGAATAAAATGAGAAGCAGCATCAACATGAGAGGGACATGCTGACTCTTCATCAGGGTCATGGAGGTAACTGGGAGGGAATAACCAAACCAAAGAAGCAATAAAGGTCGGTACATTTATTTTACAGTTTACAGAGAGTGATAATTTTGATAGATTTATTCATATATTTGAAAGAGTATGCAAACAGTATAATGTTGACCAAGGGCTCTGGATAAGGTTCCTGGCCCACTTACTCCATGGTAAAGTTGTAACTGCTGTTTCTAAATTGTCTGATATTGATTGTTTAAACTATGATAAAGTTAAACAATGTTTATTGGAATGTTTTAAGTTAACACCTGAAGCTTACAGAAAAAAAATTTGTGAGCATAGATGCAAGGCAAATGAAAGTGTATGCGATTATATTGCTGAGTTAAGCACTTATTTTCATAGGTGGGTGAGTGGGTGTCAGGTCACTACTTTTGAAAGGCTGGCAGACCTTTTGATGAGGGAACAAGCCCTTAGCACTTTGCCTGAGGACATGAGAATCTGGTTGGCAGACTGGGAATGTAACTCTGCAGATGAGCTAGGGAAAAAATGGGATCTCTACTTAGCAAGCAGGGCATCACTGCACAAGAAAGTGATACCCAGTGCTGCACATGGATATAAGGGAACCCACTGTGGGTGGTCTAAACCACCCCAGAAGAGTACACCAGTAACAGGGGAAGCCAATAGTTCAGGTACATCGTCAGGATCAGGGGTTAGATGTTTTAAATTTAACCAGAGGGGCTATGTAGCATACAAATGTTATTTGAAGCAAGCTGGGGAACAAAAGCTAGAGGAGCCATCAAGTGGGAATAACAGCATGCTAGTGGTAAGCTGTCTGAAAACAACAAGGGTACCAAATTATCACCAGAGTTTGTATCCTATCTTAGTGGATGGAAGACAGGCCACTGCTAAGAGAAACACAGCCTCTGGTATAACTACTGTGAAGCCTGGAATGATTAATGAACAGTACTTGCTTGGGCAGTCCACTCCAGTCAGAGATTTAGGAGGGACTGCATTCCAAATACCTTTGGCCAGGGTTCACCTTAACTGGCAGCGTGGAAAAGTAAGTAAGCTGGTAGGTATGTTTGAAGATATCTCTACAGATTTCTTGATAGGGAATGATTTTGATGATGCAGTACCTTGTGTGTATGCAGTTACACACAGTCAAGCTTGAAGACAGGCATGTGGGTCTGGTAGCGTGGGGGAGACCCAGACAGATCCTACACCTGAATCTGAGGCTGGTGATGTTGGTATTTTAGGGAGGGAGCTAACCTGTAGCAGTGAGCCTGAAAGTGAGCCACAGCTGCTTGCAGGGCTGATATTCCTGTGGACAGGGTGACTGCAAGGACAGAGGTGAGTGACACTACCCAAGCTGACAGTGAGGCATCGTTCTCAGAAGACACCAGGCTTCTTGTGGAAAGGGAGCTGGGAAGGGTCACAAGGGTAGAGTTGAGACAGCCTCAGCTTTTAAAACCTACCTTACCACGTGTGATGGAGGTAGCTAAGGAGGCACCTGATTCTCAAGGAAAAGGGGAACCTGTATACTGGAAGAAAGGGTTACTGTACAGACAGTGGACTCCTGAGGGAAGGCTAGAAGGTGAGGCAATGCAGCAGATGGTAGTGCCCACAGCCTGCCATCTGGCACATCTAGCCATATCCCATGGCATTCCTTTTACAGGTCATATGGGCATAAAGCATACCAAGAGACATATTATGCAGAACGTTTATTGGTCTGGGATTGCAAGGGATGTAACAGGGTACTGCAGGACCTATGAGCAGAGCTAAAAAGTAGGCAAGGCAGGAAACAAGGTCAAAGCTCCTTTGATGCCTTCACTGGTGATTGAAGAGCTATTTTAGAGGGTAGCTAAGCTATGGATATTGTGGGGGACTTTTAGTAGCTCAGGTTCCACAGAGAAGAAGTATATCTTGGTGTTAGTAGATTATGCTACTAGATACCGTGAGGCAGTGGCTCTGTCCCTCCATCAAGGTAGAAAAGGTGACAAGTGCTTTGTTAGAGATTTTCAGCAGGGTAGGTTTCCTGAGAGAAATACTGACTGACAGAGGTGCCAATTTCATGTCAGACCTGCTGACTTGTCTGTGGAAGCACAGTGGGGTGAAACAACTAAAGACCACCCCCAGACTAATGTTCTTGTAGAGAGGTTAAACTCTACATTAAAGACCATGTTACAGGCATTTGCAGACCAGTTTAAGAGAGATTTGGAGAAATATGTTTGCCATCTGCTGTTTGCATACAGAGAGGTACCCCAGGAATCCACAGGTGTTTCACTCTTTGAATTGCTGTATGGGCACAGGGTGAGGGGGGCTTTAGATTTGATTTATGATGAGTGGGAGGGTGAGTGTGAATCCTACAAGAAGTCTGTTGTGGCATATGTCCTAAAGCTCAGGACAAGGCTTAAGGAACTCATGGACTTGGCCCAGGAGAACCTAGCAGAAGTCCAATAGCAGAAAAGAGTCTTGTAGTATGACAGGAATGCTCGAGCCTGAAAGTCTACTGTTGGACAGCAGGTTATGGTGCTCATTCCTGTAAGAAACACAGTGCTGTAGGCATTCCAAAAGCTTAATGGGGCTTTGAGAGGAACCCCTGTGTTAGCCAGTCCAGATTACAGCAAATAATTTGCTGTGCAGTTGGATGCTTCAAACCATGGAGTGGGGGTTGTACTCAGTCAGGTATCCTCAGAAGGAAAAGAGCACTCAGTTGTATATCCAGCCGTTGACTCCATCCCAGGGAGGAATGTTATGCAGCTGTAGAAAAGAATGTCTAGCCATATCATGGGCACTGCAGACACTTCAGAGACCACAAGCCTTTAACATGGCTACATTATGCCAGCCAGCAAAATGCCAAGTTATTAAGGTGGAGCTTAGGGTTGCAGCCATATGACGTGACAGTGCAGCATTTTAGTGGGGTTAGCAATGCCAATGCAGATAGGTTCTCAAGATAGGATATAGGTTAATGTGTTCCCAGACAGGCCCATTTCTCTCAAACAATGTTTTTCCAGGGTCATTTAAAAAACTATCTTGAGTCTTCAAAGTGGGGAGAGATGCAATGATATGAGGTAGTGCAATCTGTGCCAGGGAGAGTAAGACAGTGCACATGTAACATATGCCAGCATAGTTAGCTGGAGTTTTGTAAATAATTTTATATCATTTGACTATCACACTGATTTGTACAGATACTTGGTTTAAAATTTTATCTGTAAAGTTGCTTGTGTTAAAAAAATGCATTAACAGTGGGTCCTTAATTATCATTAATTTCAACAATGTTTCTCAGTGCATAAGTACTCCTAAAAAGCATTTTTGAAAATATGATAGTAAACCATTGTACCAGTTAAATCAAGGGAAGACCATGAGTGCTTGAAACATAAATTTAGAGAAATGTGCAACCTCCAGACAAATGTTAAATTAGAGAGCCATCTATTTTATACAAGAGACCAAAAGCCAGGTGAAACTTTTGCAGCTTATATCACTGACTTGAGAAATAAAGCTAAAACATGCAGATTTGGTGATTTGAAAGATGAATTGATAAAAGACAGGATGTGTATGGTGTTAATAGTGTTGCAGTGTAAAAGATTTTGCTTTGTGGCAGTGATTTAACATTGAGCAAAGCCACAGAGATTTGTTAAATCCATGAGCTCACAGAAAGGCTCACAAGTATGCTTACAAGTGATAAGAGCTTAGTTTCAGCAGTCTCTAGAGCAAGCATAGACAGCACACAGCACGTAACAAGCAGAAGCAGGCCTAAGCACATGGCAACTGCAGCCCCTGTAGGATTCCCAAGAAGGACCTGTAACTTTCTAGCAAGTTCCAAGACTAGTTTAGCAAAACGGACATGCTCAGTGCAGTATAAGGGTGAGTCAATAAAACCCAAGTCAAGTCCTATTGTTAACTGTTGTAATTTTGGTGCCAATCATCAGTCTAAAAGAGACAAGTGCATAGCATTTGGTAAGCATTGCCACAAGTATAAAAAATGGAACCACTTTCAAAAGTTTTGTAAATCAAGCAAGCCTCATTCAATTATTAAGAAAGGTCTCCGAAATGTAAGTTGATCATGTAGAAAGCTGCAGCCCTACTTTCTATGTGGAT
This sequence comes from Protopterus annectens, assembly GCF_019279795.1. NCBI lineage: Eukaryota > Metazoa > Chordata > Ceratodontiformes > Protopteridae > Protopterus > Protopterus annectens. Next base: position 179,391,892 of record NC_056730.1, on the reverse strand, counting down.
GGTGTATCATTGGTTGGTGAAAAGGTTAATGCCGTTAATTTGTTGTCAAAGAATGAAGTATTTTGTACTGTCCTGATAAATGGTAAACCCATGGAGCTCAAAGTAGACACTGGTTCAAAGTGTAATGTGATGTCAGCAAAAACATTTGCTAGAGTGGGAGCTGGTGACCAACTTAATTTGGTTAATTGTGCAAAGCTTGTTGCTTACAGAGGTGAAGAGATTCAAACCGAAGGCTCAGTAGTGATTTCATGCTGTTCGGCTGGAAACAGTTACAGCTTGCAATTTTATATAGTCAGAAGACCTATGTAGTCATTATTAGGTCTTACAGACAGTTTGAGAATGAAAATGCTTTATTTTACCAAAGTAGTCCATCATATAAGCACATGTCCCAGTTCCAGCTTCAGTCATGCTATTTTATCAGAGTATGCTGATGTTTTCAAGGACAAGTTAGGCAAACTTCCAGTTGTGTACTCCATGAAAGTAGGCTCCGAGGTCAGTCCAGTGGTCAGACTAGTGATGAGAGTTCCAATAGCTATGCAGGACAAAGTCAATGTCCAGTTAAACAAAATGGTGCAGCAAGGTGTGATTTGTCTAGTCACAGAACCAATTGAGTGGGTGTCTTCCATGGTATCTGCTCACAAGAAAATTTCAGATGAAATCAGAATATGCACTGACCCAAGAGACTTGACCAAGACATTAAAGAGACCTCATCATCATATGCATACAGTCAAGGAGGTTGCCACCCTCATGCCATATGCCACTGTTTTTTGTCCTAGATGCAAAGAGTTTATTTTGGCAAGTAATTCTTGATCACAAATCTTCACCACTGACTACATTCAGCACACCATTTGGTAGATACAGCTTCCTCAGTATGCCCTTTGGAATAAATTCTGCCAGTGAAGTCTTTCAGCATGCAATGGAGCAAATTTTTTTGGGCTGTCCATGTGCTATAATAGTTGATGATTTACTAGTTGGAGGTAACGGTGAAGCTTAATCCTCTGAAATATAAATTCAGACTACCAGAAGTTACTTATGAAGGTCATTTATTTACCAGTACAAGTTTATGACCCGACCCTTCTAAACAAGCAACCACTCTTGAGATGCCAACTCCAAACAATGTCCAATCCCTGCAGTGTTTTGTGGGATGGTTAATTATTTGGGCAAATTTATCCCTGACTTTAGTGAGTTATCAGTGCCTTTAAGAGAGCTGACATGCAAAAAGGTTGCCTGGTCATGATTAGAACAACACCAGAGAGCATTTGATTACCTCAAACAGCAAATTGCCATCTCGATTACATTGAGGTACTATGATGTCCACAAACCAGTAGCTCTTTCCTGTGATGCTTCAAAGTTCGGTCTTGGTGTAGTTATTCTTCAAGAGGACAGACCTGTTGCCTATGCATCAAGAACTCTTACCCAAACTGAGATGCAGTATATTCAAATTGAGAAGGAACTTTTGGCAATTGTGTTTGCATGTTCGAAGTTCCATGATTATATTTATGGCTGTGCTATCTAAGTCAAAACTGATCATCAACCTCTAGTTACTATTTTCAAGAAACCTATGCATACCCTCTCCAGCAAGACTACAAAGAATGATGCTCAGATTACAAAAGTATAATTTCAAAATGGTCTACACAAAAGGTAAACTTATTTCTCTGGCTAATACTTTATCCAGTTGGCCCAGAAATACCACAGAATAGCGTGATGCAGAGAATTTTTTGACTTTGATGTCATGAAAGTGCATAATTTTTCTACCACGAGACTTAATGAGCTAAGAGATCATAGAAAGACTTATCCAATTTTGCAGAAGCTCGATTACTTCATCAATGTTGGATGGCCATCAAAGCAATCCTGTGTACTGCCAGAAGTACAACCTTATTTTCCACACAGAAATGAGATGCTGATGGAAGATGGTATCATTTTCAAAGGTCACAAAGTTATTGTTCCTACTTCCCTACAACATGAATACATTCAGATTTTGCATCATGGCCACCGAGTTTCTGATTCTACCAAAAGAAGGGTAAGATGAGTAGTATTTTGACCTTCTCTGTCATGGGACATTGATAAAGTGCTTTCTTCTTGTTCGGTATGCAATAGTACTAAACCACATTTGCAAAAAGAGCCACTTCAGGCTATGCCAGATTACTGAACTACCTTGGTCAACAATAGCCACTGACATATTTGAGTGGAATAATCAGCATTACTTAGTGTTGGTAGACTCTTATTCGAACTGGTTTGAAATCGATTTGCTACCTAACCTAACATCCAGTGCTGTTATTACTAGGATGAAACATAATTTCTCAGTCCATGGTAGTCCACACAAAGTTATTTCTGACAACGGACAATTATTTCAGACATTTACAAAAGAGTGGGACTTTATCCATGTTACTAGTAGTCCAGAATACCCACTGAACATGCAGTACAGAGTACAAAGCAATTACTAGAGAGGTCAAAGTGTGACAATACTGATATCTTCTTGAATTTGCTTAATGTCAGAAATATACCCTGTGACGACCTACTTGGCTCACCTGTTCAGAGACTTCTATCTAGTTAAACCAGAACAACCTTGCCTATCAGTTCTAGTTTGTTGGTGCCTAATGCTAAAAACAGCAGAGCAATCAAAGCCCAACTCTAAGTGTTCCTTTCAGAAATCCAGCTATGATAAAATGAGCAGATTTCTTTGTCCATTAAAAGAAGGAGAGACAGTGAGGATGCAAATGGCAAAAGGCTTTGATCGAATTGGTCAAGTGAGAGGTATATGTGCCGAGCCAAGATCCTACTTAGTGGAATCCAAGGGTATAGAATACAGGAGAAATCACATTTATCTTCTTCCTGTGTCTGAAATGATATCACAGCATCATACTTGTAAATACAGACTCTAGATCTCAGAGCAACCATGACAATGTTCATACTGAAGAACATGTCTCAGTATCCATTCCCATTCCTGATGATGTCCCAGTTGTCCCTAGAGTTGAACATTCCTTGAAGACAGTCCCCGTTGCTAGATGCAATTCTGATTTTTATGTTACACGATCAGGTCGTATTTCTAGACCTAGTTTAAAATACACAGCAACCTGGACATGATTGTTTTACATGTGCCTAATTTTGTATGATTGCATGTCAAAGAATTAGTTCTGTATAATTGCATGTCAAAAGATTATTTCTGTATAATTCCATGTCATTGAATACTGTCATTTAGTATATGATCTAGTTCTCAAAGAGGGAGGATGTAGAACAGAGTGTGCATGTTTAACTTTAAGAAGCATTTCCAATGCAGGCACATGCATATAAATAGTGAGCCCCGTGCAGGCAGCAGTGCCATTTTGAAAGAACAGCCAGAGTGTTAACATGTATGAGTGTAGTACTCAGTCTGTTTATAAATTTATTTAAGTTTAAGTTACTGAGCCTCATTCCTGATGTGTTTGTGTGTAATAAAGCTGCTTGAACTGAACCTATAACTGTTTGTCTGTTTTATACTGACCGGACGAGTGACAGTAATTATATTAATTTGGACATTGAGGGTGATATTTGTGAAAAGATTTTTACATTTGCTTCCCCTCCTACCACAAAATGTGATACCAGAGCTTTAGTTTATGTATCCACCTGTTTCACCTGTAATGTTCTATATAGGCAAATGGAACACACTTTAAAAGAACATATGTATGAGCATGATTATGCCATTAGGTCTAAATTTTTTTAAAATGTGTTGGCTAGACATAGTACTCAATGCATTCTTTTTTTTTTTTTTTTTTGTAGTTATTGAGAGTCAAAATTGAACCATTTGGAAGAAACTGAGAAAACCATTGGGAATGGAGAGAGTTGTGGTGGTATATTAAATTAAAATTATATGACCCACCAGGCCTTAATGAAAGGGCAAATATCAAATGTATTTTAAAGAAGGCAGCTTTTCTTTGAAACTTTAAAATGTTTGTTTGTCTTTTCGGCTTTTCCCGGTAAGGGGTCGCCAGAGCAGAACTCCGGCCCGGTAATGATTGGCATTAGATTTTTATGGTGCCAAGTTGCCAGCCCGACGCCCAACCTTCAGCGAAGGCACGCCCATTCACTCATGTCTTTTGGAGGCCACTCAATCGCGGGGAGGACATGCAGACTCAACACAGAAGGCACTCCCCGCACACTAGCTGAGAATCGAACGGGAGAACCTCTTGCTGTGAGGCATATATTAATAATTCATTGTTTTTCTTTTACTGTTCTGGTAACCATGAGCAAGTTTAAAGTTTAAAGGTCTTAATTTTTCTAAAACGTTTCTTTAAAGAATTTCTTTGGACAAGTTTTTAGTCCTTAACAATTCAATTATTAATTAAATGTGAATTGATTTGTAATACTTAAATGTTTGAATGTCTATTGGTATCATGATTCAGATGAAGTCCAACTTTTGGGATGAAAGTGCTTAATTAGTTCTTGGGGTTGTATTTATTTTTTGTTTTTATTAATATTGTATTTCACCTTTTCCTAGGAGCAATACATCCTGCTTATATTTAAGTTTGTTGTTTGGTTGTTTTGCTGTTTTTTTAGGGAAACAGGAGTTGCTACTTTTTTTTTGTTTTTTAAAGTCATCCAATGTCTGAGAGGGATTGGCCTATAACAGAAAGTATGTTCAGAAGTTTGGAGTGAAATATGGTCTCAAAAGCTTTAAATAGATTGAGAAACGCAGTACAAGTCAGAAGAGTATCATGCCTGTGCTGCAATATGGTCTTGAGGAAAGGCAGGCAGGCAGTGTTGGTACTGTGTTAGAGAGAATCCATGTTAGGAGGATGAAAGTAGATTGCATTTAAGAAGGAATGTTAGAAGCTAGGATTGAATACATTCCCCAGGAGTTTGGAGAGGGAGATAGTATGGCAACTGATCCAAAGTCAAAGAGCTCATCAGATTTGCTGACTTTGTGGAGGAGCAGAATATTTGACTTGTGCCAAATATCATGGAAGTGGAACTCTTAGCTAGATCTGTTATTAAGGTAACACATTTGTGTATGACCTTAGTGTAGTGATGTAGCAATTAATAATTTAGTATGGTGACTCAGACCTCTTGACTGTCCCTATTTTGAAGGAACATTCCTGTTTTCAGGCATGATTTACCCCGGCACAAGATGTCCCTACTTTTGGAGTTATGTCCCTATTTTCAGGCTTGATTTGCCTCTTCACAAAATTTTCTGAATCTGCATTACCACACTACTGGCAATAATAATTTAAAGAAAGAGGGTACATATCTTACATCTCCCCTTTTCTGAAGCAAAACTAAATGACCTTGTGTGGTAAAAGTTTCTGTTACACTTAAAGTCTATATATTTTACACTGTCTGATAATGCGCTTATAAATTTCCTTCATTTTTGTCGCTCTCTATTTTTAAATGTGTTTTTGAATAGTGTCTCACATTCCTTCTAGAAACAGAAGGAGTTATGTGCTACTTGGTATTCATAGCTTCATAGATTGTTACTAGGCTAACGATCCAGTGTGAGGGGGTAGACTTTTCTAAGCCTAACCAACTTTTCCCTAAAGAATAATAATGTCTGGTATCCAAATGGGACATTGAGGGCCAGTCATTTATAAGCTACCGTTGTCCATAAGGGACGTTGGTGCCAGGCCCAGTGTAAATTTCCTGTTCATCATCCACTGGTATAGGTTGCACTTAAATTGGGTAATATACAAGTTCAGCTTCACATGGATGGGAAGCCTGTTCCATAGGAGGGGCAGTCTCTGGGACACATATCTGTCTCTCCAGCATTTTCTGTTTAAGTCACAGACAAAACTGATCGAAGGAAGGACACTGAGGAAACTCGGAGCTATAATATATAACATTAAGTATCCTGTTTTTTGTTTATTTTGTTCTTTATTTCTTTGTTATTTATAGCACTTTGTGTACTGTGTATTTTTCTAGTTAGTTTCACAGTGTGTGAGGTATTAACTGGAAATTGTCCACTTTTATTAAGCATCTGTTGGGTTGTTTGTTTCTGATAACTTGTTGCAGTTAAACTCTTTTTTCTAGAGGCTCCTTTAGCTGTTTAAAACTTTCATTTAAAGGCTCACTGCTGCTTTTCAGCTGTGAGAAACATTTCTGCAGTTTGTTTCCCACCCTCCCTCCCTGTTGGTATAGTGTTATAGTTGGTGGCTTTGCAGTTGCCCGCCCCTAGTGTAAATTTGATCTGGGACCCTCCTCCCAGTCTAGTGTCATTGCCCAGTACAGGGAGAACATTTGAGAAGGCCAGTCAGCTTAGTTTCTGCTACTCCTCTCTCTCTTTCCTTTCTCTCTTTCCACATGGAAAAAAAAATTGTATCTGCTTTTACTGTATTTGTGTTTCTTCCTACTTTATTTTGCTATTGCGTCATCTTAAAAGTACTCAGTTGTATTTATTACTGCTTGGTGTAACTCATTCTAAGCCTATTAGTTTATGCACTTGGGCTTCAGACCAGTTGTTTTACATTAAGAAGGTTTGTGGTCTGCACTGTAGTGGCAGAACAGGTAGCTTACATCCTTCTAAGTTGGGAACTGCTGATTGAGGGCTCAGGGTCTGTTATTCTAAAGGTGTATTAATTCTGGTTTAAGCACTTGGGCTTCAGGCCAGTTATTTTACATTAAGAGGGTTCGTGGTCTGCACTCTTGAGGGAGGAGAGGCTGGACTCTGCCCTTCTGAGCTGGGGATTTCTGGTTAAAGGATTATAGTGCCTGCATATTTGAACTGCTTCTTACTGAAATTGGTACACCTTGTTTGCTGTAGCATAGACTAGATCCAGGCCTGCTGAATCTAGCTTTGTTTGTATAACTTGAGCACTAATCCAGGCATTCTTTAAAGTATTCAATTGTATTTATTATTGCTTGGTAGTACCTCGATTAAAGTGTAGCTATCATTCTAAGTCTTTTGGATTAAGCACTTGGGCTTCAGACCAGTTGTTTTACATTAGGAAGGTTTGTGGCCTGCACTGTGGTGGCAGGACAGGTAGCTTACATCCTTCTAAGTTGGGAACTGCTGACTGAGGGCTCAGTGTCTGTTATTCTAAAAGTGTATTAGTTCTGGTTTAAGCACTTGGGCTTCAGGCCAGTTATTTTACATTAAGAAGGTTCGTGGTCTGCACTCTTGTGGGAGGAGAGGCTGGACTCTGCCCTTCTGAGCTGGGAATTTCTGGTTAAAGGCTTATAGTGCCTGCATATTTGAATTGTTTCTTACTGAAATTGGTACACCTTGTTTGCTGTAGCATAGACTAGATCCAGGCCTGCTGAATCTAGCTTTGTTTGTATGCTTGTTGTTTGTTTGCTTGTTATTTCCCTGAAACGCTAATTCCACCTAAAACAACGCTTTTCAGCACTTCTGTGGATCCCTAGTGATATCTGCATTGCTTACTGTGCTTGTTTCCTTGTTTCACTTGAAAGAAAGTTACTGTCTGTCATTTTTGCATTTAAGTTACCTGGCACTTGCTCACTAAGTCAGCACTAAAAAATTAAAAGCACTACACCCTCACAAACTCCCCTTGAGTACCTTGTTCCCCATTGGCCCTTTTTTTCAATTATAAAGGAATTCCCAATACTATTCTAACATGTCCAAAGGTCAGTTGTCAATCTCCTCTCCGGTCCAGCTGGTGAATCTGGGAATCTTGAGGCAATATTACAACTGCCTCATGTACACAGACAACCCTCTCCTCCTCCCAACAAATTCCAACACATGTGAGAGATGCAACCATATAGCCAAACTGGAGGCTAAGCTCTCTCAACTCAGTACTGGTGTAACCAGTCAGGAGGAGAAGGAAACCACACTCACTACAATTCCAGTCTCACATAGACCTACCACGACAGCAAACCAAACACATAAACACACAAAAACATACTCGAAGGCTCTAAATAAAAATCTGCCTAAGCAGCAGAGACCTCCAAAGCAGACACCCAAGCAACCGCTACCCCAAAACAAAATACGTGCAACACATAGCTCACAAAGCCAGTGTGCCGAACAGCCACAGCTTTTAAAGCTAAACAACACACCTGATACACTTGTAATAGGTGACTCTATCGTCAAGCACACTGACGTCCCGCTCACCAGGCTGAACAAGGAGAAGGTCACGGTGAGCTGCCGGTCAGGCGCTAGGATCCACCACATAACACAAGCACTCAGGTCACTCTAAGGCAAGTACAAATATGACTCAGTCATTGTCCATGCTGGTATGAATGATCTGAGACGTACCTCCCTGGACTACATGAAAAGAGACATAGAGGAGCTCTCTGAGCATGTAGCCCAGGCCGGTATGACCCTGACCTTGAGTAGCATCTTACCCTCACCAAGAATGATGCCACAATATGAAGACAAGATGATCAATTCCAACAATTGGCTTAAGTATTGGTGTCATTCAAAGGGGATCCAATGCCTGTCAGCCTGGGATGACATGCTCGACAAGCCACGATGCTTCGCTAGGGACGGCTTGCACCTGTCACCCCTGGGCTTTCGGATATTGGCAAAGGCTGTTGCTACGCTCATAGTGCCTTTTTTAGGCAAGGCTCAAAAGACAAACCCACCTCCATAGGTATCACAAGGGATAAGAAACTAAGAGTAATGCTACTCAACGCCAGAAGTCTAAACCTCAAGATGCATGCACTCGAAACTCTCCTTAGCATGGAGAACATTGATATCTGTGCAGTAACAGAAACCTGGTTCAAGGCTCCTGAGAGCACCCCAGCACTATCAGGTTATACCTCATACCATGCTTTTCGGCCCCAAAACTTGGACCGAACCACAAAAGGAGGGGGAGTATCAATATTTGTCAAAGATACCCACACCTCCAGGTTGGTGGCACAGTACGAAGCATCAGAGACTATCCATGTGCAACTAACAGTGGGTAAAACTGCCTTCCAGTTTATAGCCTGCTACAGACCACCCTCCCAAACCCAGGAACCCCACTCGGCCTTCCTGAGAACACTGGAAAAGATGAAGGTCTCTCCAAACACCATTATATTGGGCAACTTCAACTACCCAAACATAGACTGGGAGCATTACTCTAGCTCCAACACCCTAGCCCAAAGGTTCCTAGAATTTATAAACTCAAATGCTATGGAACAACTTGTTACCACTCCCACAAGAGGGGAAAACATCCTGGACCTGATCATCACCAACATGGGGACTCTATGCTCCAGACCAGAAGTGTATCCCTCACTGGTAAGATCAGACCATAAACTAATCTCACTGGATATTCACATCCCGACCCCACCCCCTGCCCAGAAAACCACAGTGACAAACTTCTCTAAAGCAAATTTCACACTCCTCAAAACCGAGGTGGAGTCCTTCAAAGCCCCCGGGCCTGTGGAAAATACAGCCCAGACCGCAGAATCCTTTATAAACGCATTCTATGAACACCTTCAGGAATGCATGGATCATGCAATCCCAAATAAAACCAAGACCCAATCCTCCAAAGGCAGACGTCCTGTCTGGTGGACCCCAGCCATAAACAAACTATACAATAGAAGGAGGAAGCTACTACATGATAGAGCAAAATCCCAAAAAGGGAAGGCATCTCTGATCAGTATTAGCAAAAAAACTACGGGCACTCATAAAATCGTCTAAGGCCAGCTTTGAGAGAAAAACTGCACAGGACACTAAGGATAATCACAAGGCTTTCTTTAGTTATGTTAGGAACCTGGGTGGGAATTCCCAGATATGCTCAGAATTAGTCCAAAATGACAAAAAATACACCGAACCCACAGACATTGCCAACATCCTAGCTGACAGGTTCAGCGCAAACTCCCCCCCCCCCACCAAAAGAGCAAATATCTATCCCAGCAAAGTGCTGCCCCCCTGACATCTCAGATGCTCAGGTAAGAGCCGCCCTCTCCAAAGCAAAAAACACAGCATCAGAGGGACCAGACGGTGTCCCGGGCTGCGTCCTACATGAACTCCAAGAAGAGCTAAACCAAACATAAAACTACTGTTCAATCTCAGCCTTACTACAGGATATGTACCCAAAGAGTGGCGTACAGCAACAGTGGTCCCTCTCCACAAAGGTGGTGCCTCAACAGATCCTGGAAACTATCGCCCCATAAGCCTGACTTGCTTGGTCTGCAAAGCTGTGGAAAGGATCATCATGGACCTCATAAATAAATATATTGGGGACCTACAGACACTGGATCCTACCCAGTTCGGCTTTGTTAAGGGCAGATCCTGCCTCTTAAACCTGGTCAATTTCTTTGAAACATTCACCAAGGCCATTGACGAGGGGAAGGTGGTCCACACAGCCTACCTGGACCTCGCAAAAGCCTTTGATACAATACCCCACTCGGGCATTATAGATAAGCTCACCAGCTTAAATATAAACCCCTATGTCACTAGATGGGTTGCAAACTGGCTCAAGGACAGAACCCACATGGTTAGAATTGCTGGAGCCATGTCAGCCTCCAAACCAGTTACAAGTGGCATCCCACAAGGCTCAGTTCTGGGACCTCTCTTGTTCGCTATATATTTCTCGGAGGTACAGGCCAACACGGAAGGACTGTGGCTGACCAAGTTCGCAGATGACTGCAAACTGGGCACCATAATCGACTCTCCAGCCGACACAAACATCCTCCAAAAGGGCCTCATAGAAACAGACAACTGGTGCCAGAGCCATGGCCTCAAGCTAAATGCCAAAAAGTGTATAGTCATCCCCTTTGGCAAAAACAAAGTGCCCACAAATTACCACATAGGTGGTAATCCATTAAGTACAGAAGAAGTAATTAGGGACCTGGGGACCCAAGTTGATAGCAATCTCTCATTTGACAACCACGTGGTCAAAGTGGTTAGAAAAACATTTTATATAGCCCACCTAATCATGAAGGGATTCACATCTAGATCAGGGGAGATCATCGTGCCTCTTTACTCATCCCTCATCAGGCCCATAATTGAGTACAATGCCCCTTTTGGGATGTACCTTACCAGACACCTGCAGCAACTGGAAAGACCCCAAAAGTACCTCACCAAGAGGATCAAAGGGCTCAAACAGATGCCATATGCTGCCCGGTTAAAGAAACTCCAGCTCTACTCAGTGGCATGCCGCCTGCTCAGAGGCGATCTTCACCTGACGTATAAGGCCATGTCCAACCCGGAATTAATGGACATGCTGCACCTCAGAAAATCCAAATCCCATCGAGCTACGCGCTCGAGAGACTTGAACCTCAGCACTGAAATAAATAGGACATGCTGGAGGGACAGATTCATAACCCAGAGGCTCCTTTCACAATGGAATAAAATCCCAGTCCAGGTTAGGCAGAGTCCCTCATTGACTCTCTTCAAGAGGAATCTTGATGAGTGGATGGGAGATCGTAGGTTTACTCCGGGTATCACTTCTGTGTCACTGTTAGACAGAGGCACAGTATACTAACCTCAAAAAAGGGCATAGCAAAATTAATTTAAAATGGGTGGCGAAAGCCAAACACACTCTGGCTGGGCTTATAAATGCCCTAGGGCAGATAGCCTAGTATGAACCTATAAAATTCAGGTCCCTAAACCTTGTATTTTTGGTACTCTTTGACTTATGAATATGTAGAGATTCATAAGTGTGGTGTTTGTGGATGCCTTGTAAGCCAGGCATATATCACCCCTCAACAATCTATAAGAGACTGAGTAGAGGGAAAGGGCTTTTAGGCACTATGCTAAGGCATGTTTGTTACACCTTATATTGTTTTTGTAAGGAACCTCTGAGGTCACTCTAGTTGCTGCATATGTCTGGTCAGGTACATACCAAAGGGAGCATCATACTCTTTTATTGGTCTAATAACTGCAGAGTACAGTGGGATAATGACCTCTTTGGAAATAGATGCCATGCCCTTACTTATAAGTTGCTCAGCATAAAAGGATTTCCTCACCACTGTGGCCACGTGGTGGTAGAAGGTTAGGCTACTGTCTATGTGTGTACCCAGATCCCTGACCACTGGGTCAATTCTTAGAGGCATATTATCAACATGGTAATAAGCCAGGATGGTTAACTTCCCAAAGGGTACAATTATGCATTTCTTAGTATTGATTTTAAGATCATAGATTTGGCACCATTTGTTAGTCAGAGATAGGTCTTCTTGAAGAATGCCAGTGTCTGCAGGGGAGTTGATGATAACCCCCAGCTTGCAATCATCTGTATACTTAGCCAAAATCCTTCAGCATTTGCTTCCATTTTAGAGAAAGAAATGTTAAGAAGGAGCAGACCCAGTACCTAGCCCAGAGGGACTCCACTAGTGACTAGCCTCTTGGTGGAGATGTCCTCACCTATTTTGACCTCCTGTTTCCTATCAGTGAGCCAGTTGGCTATCTAGTAGGTGCTAAAAGGGTTTATACCTAAATTAGTGAGATTGTCTATAATGCCTGAGCAGGGTATTGTATCAAAATCCTTGGCCGGGCCAAGGTGAGCTGTGTGCACAGTCTTACCTTCATCCAATGCTTCGGTGACCCTCTCAAAAAAGTCCAAATGATTTAACAAAGCCAAACTGTGATGGGTCCAGTGTTTGTAGGTTACCTATGGCCTCATTTTTCATGTCCATGATGATTCTTTCCATGGCCTTACATACAAGGCTGGTAAGACTTATGGGCCTGTAGTTACCCAGATAAGTGGTTCAACCTCCTTTGTGCAGGGGAATGACTGTAGCCATCTTCCATTCCTTGGACACAAAACCTGACTGAAGAATCTAGTTGAAAAGTGATTCAAGTGGACCAGAGAGGCCATGTTTTTATGCTATTTATTAAACATCCAGGATGTTATCAGGGCCCATTGATGCAGTGTTTCTGACCTTGAAAAGTGCATTGATGACCTGTTCCCTAGTAACTGCTGAGGAAATGTGGTATGTGGTATTTCCTTTAGACCACTGGGGGGGGGGGGGAGAGAAATTTGAGCTGAACCTGTCAGCCAAAAGATTAACAATGCCCTCTGGGTTCAGTGTGGGTGATACCATTTGCAATATGTTCTGTGCATTGTTATGTATTTCCCCTGAGGTTACAGTCATAGCTGTAGAAAGCTTTGTGGTTGTCATTTGCATGAAAAGCTTTTTTTTCAAACTAATCCTTTGAAGTATTAATTAACCCTCTTAGCTGCCTATTTAGATTGGTTAGGGGCTTTTAGTATGTATGGCCTTTTCTTCCCTCTAAACTTGACCAAGATTTTTTATTCTTTTCTTGTACAACTGATTGGTATTGTGATACCACCAGGGTGGCTTGTCTTTTGAGTTTGTCTTATTCTTAATATGAATGGGCACAGCCTGCTCTATACAGCTATCAATTTGCTGTACAGAGATTCTGTAAATAGCTCAGCGTATGCTATGGTGTTTACTGGGTTTGGGGAGTGTTTGTAATTTAGCTATGGTGTTACTTAGTAGAGAGAGGATAGCTTTGGAATACTTTCTAATGGTTTTTGTTTTCACTGAATCCCCAGATTTAATTTTTATTTCAAGTACTGCCTTATGGTCAGATCTGATGAGTGAAAAAATTACATGGGGTGAGGAACATTGCCCCCACCCATGCTCATACGTACAAGGGCAAGAATGTCTGTACCCTGGTAGGAGAATGGACCAAATGTTCCAGGATGTTGGTATTAACAAAGTTTAGGAATCACTGGGCTTATACATTAGAAGTGGTGTAGGATTCCTATTCTACAGAGGGGTAATTTAGATCCCCCATGAATATCATATTAGGTCGAACGATGAGGGACTCTAGTACTTTTAGGTAGGTAGTACGGGTTTCCTGAGACATGGACGGGGACCTATAGGTTGCAAGGATATGGTACAAGACTCTATAGTTCATTCCACATGTATGAGTTGCAGTGGGTCATAGGTTCATAGGTTCATAGGTTCATACTAGGCTATCTGCCCGAGGGCATTTACAAGCCTAGCCCATTGTTTTGTGGCTTACGCCACCCCTTTAGTATGGGGAACTATACCCATTATTTTGCTGTGCCTCTGTCGAGCAGTGACACTGAGGTAATCCCTGGGGTATATCTGCGATCTCCCATCCATTGGTCAAGATTTCTCTTGAACAAGGCCAGCGAGGTGCTCTGCCTCACATGTACCGGGATTTTGTTCCACAGCATAGGGAGTCTTTGGGTGATGAATCTATCCCTCCAGCATGTCCTATTAATAGCCGTGTCGAGGTTTAAGTCTCCGCCCTTGTGGCTCTGATGGATCTAGATTTTTGAGGTGAAGCATATTCATCAAATCTGGGTTTGACATGGCCTTGTATGTTAGGCAAAGGTCACCTCTGAGCAAGTGGCGACTGAATAGAGCTGGAGTTCTTTCAGTCGGGCAGCATAGGACAGTTTTTGAGACCCTTTATCTTTTGGTGAGGAACTTTTGTGGCCTCTCCAGCTGCTGCAAGTGTCGGGTCAGATACATTCGAATGGGGCATTGTACTCAATCATTGGTCTGATGAGTGATGAGTAAAGGGAGACTATGACCTCCTTGATCTAGATGAGAATCCCTTCATGATAAGGTGGGCAATGTAGAAGGTCTTCCTAACTACTTTAGCTACATGGGTGTCGAATGACAGACTACTATCAACCTGGGTCCCCAGGTCCCTGATAACTTCTTCTGTGCTCAGTGGATTGCCACCTATTTGGTAGCTAGGGGTAACCTTGTTTTTCCCGAAAGGTATGACTATGCATTTTTTGGCATTTAACTTTAGGCCGTGGCTCTGGCACCAGTTATCCATTTCTGTGAGACCCTTCTGAAGGATATCTGTGTCAGATGTGTTTTCTACTATGGCGCCCATACATTTTAACTATTCTGGATATGAGGTTGGTTTTAATATAGAGTCTGGCACTCCTCCACCTTTAGTTCCCTCCTGTGCAGTAGCTGGTCTAAATGTGTGAAAGGCATTATAACCTTGCATTGCTGAGGTACTTTCTGCAACTTTAAACCACATCTGCATTACCACATAGATGTCTACATTATCCAGGGACAGGAAGGCTTGCAGGAAGTGTAGTTTCTTGTTAAGACTTCTAGCATTGAGCAGTACCACCTTCAGATATTCCTTCATAGGTTCAGTTAAGTCTGGAGGTTTATCAGTTTGGCATTGCCTAAAAAGGGACTATGGTAGTGGAAAAGGTCTTTGCCAATATCTGAAAGCCTAGAAGAGAGAAGTGCAGACCATCCCTGGCAAGGCAGTGTGGTCTGTCAACCATCCCCTCTCAGGCCATCAAATATTGTACCCCTGTGGACTGACACCAAAAGCTCAGCCAATTGTTAAACGCAATCATTTTCTGTTGGTAGCATGGTATCATCCTTGGGCAAGGTAGTATGGTGCTCAGTGCTAGGCTCATACTTGTCTGAGACACATAATCAGTGAGCTTGATCATGTCTCACTTCACATAGTCAAGGGAGGTACATCTCAGGTCATTATCACCCACATGGACTATGACAGAGTCATACTGGTGCCTGTGGTTCAATGACCTGAATGTCTGTGTGGCTTGACAGATCCTAGCCCTGGAAAGGCAGCTATCTGCTACACTTTCCTTACTTAGTCTGGTAAGGGGGACATCAGTGTTCCTCACTATAGAATCACCAGTGACCAGGAAATTTGGCTGTGTGATGGTTTGCCTTAATAGCTTAGCAGTAGAGACATTGGATACAGTGTTACTATGCGTAGCTGTAGATGGTGTTTTGACGGAATGCTTACATGATGGCTGTGGGCCCTTCCTTGGATTGTACTGTGCAGGAGGTCTTATAGTTTTAGGAAGATTTACCTGCCTCAACATAAGTAGTTTATGTGTAGGGTCTTTACCCTCTGCAGAAGGTGTACTGCAAGTGTCACTGACACCCTGTACAGGATGAGTTTTGCCTCCAGTGAAGTGCATTTATACCTCTTGCATACTTTATCTGTTTTATTAAGAATAAGTGGGTTGTTAATGTGCATGAGGCAATTATTACAGTGCCTCAGAATACCCATCTCAACCAAAATGGCCACAGAGAGAGTGGGGAAGTGGATATCCATAGCTACTGATCTGCTAGGGAGGAATGTGGGAAATTTAAATATTTTATAGGTCAGTAAGACAAGGAAGTTGATGAGCAATGCTCAGCTCCATGCAAACAACATGCTCTAGTAGGTAAAATCTGTCTAGACACTAATGCCACAAGAGTATAGACCACAAACCTTCTTAATGTAAAATAACTGGTTTGAAGCCCAAATGCTTAAACCAGAGCAAGGGCACTTAGAATAACAGGCACAATAAGCCTTCACCAACCATTCCCAGCTCAGAAGGGCAGAGGCTACCCTCTCATCCTACAACAGTGTAGACCAAAAACCTTCTTAATGTAAAATAACAGGTTTGGAGTCCAAGTGCTTAAACCAGAAATGATACACTTTTATAATAATAGATACAATAAGCTTTCAACCAGCAATTCCCATCTCAGAAGGGTGTAGGCAACCTGTTCCTGCCACACTTGTGGACCACAAACCTTCTTAATGTAAAATAACCAAGTTTTACGCTTAGGAGATGTCCAGATTTTTAGTTGGGTGTTCTAATTTTTCAAGAGCCTTTGTTCCTTTTTTCAATATCTGCAGGTTAAGAGGTATGGTAGGGACTTGGTAACACATGCTGTGGAAAGGGGTTGTATTGTAATATGTGGTCATATGACCTGTGCAGGATATGAAAAAAATATATTACAATTTTATTGTGATATGTGAAATATGACATGTACAGGAAATGAGAAAATATGTTTAAATGGTATATGTATACATGTTTAGAAACAACAGCATAACATGTTGTGCTGTATTGGTATATGGCACTCATGGAAAGGAACATGGCAGAATGGTTCAATACATAACCACATTACATGGATACTCCATCCCATATATATCTGTTTATCTATACCTCTCTTTCTCTTTATGTATATATATATATATATATATATATATATATATATATATATATATATATATATATATGTATATATATCTATGGGTCTACTACTGTTCATTGAAAACACATTTTTTTGAATAAAAAAAGTACGAACCCACTTCATCGAAAGTGCACTTAACCAAAAGTACACTTTTGCGAACACCAGTTCACCAAACCGGAAAACTAAACAGACAAACTCTGCAAACACACTTTCTTGGTTCACCGAAGCACGGTACAGTGGAAATAAGGAAATATACCTGTTTCTTCACTGTAGTGCGATCTTGGAGTTAGCATATAAAAGTAGGGAGTGTGGGGGGGTGCAGGGGGGAAAGTGTGTTTGCAGAGTTTGTCTGTTTTGTTTTCCGGTTCAGTTAACCGGTGTTTACAAAAGTTCGGTTAAGTGCACTTTCACTGAAATGGGTTCGTACTTCTGTTTTTAAAAAAAAAACATGTTTTGAAACAGAAGTAGACTTTGAATAGAGATTGCAGTACAGCGAGGATGGGGAAATTTACCCTTTTCCTCACCGTAGTGTGATCTCAGACTTGGTATATATAATTTGAGCACCATACTACCTTCTTCAAAGATGACACCACATTACCAACAGAAAATGACTGATGTTCGAATTTTCAGAAATTCAATCATATGGTCTCTTCAATATTTTTTTTGAGTTTCTGAAAAGTTGATCATCTGACGTAGAGCTATATATATATATATATATATATATATATATATATATACGTGTGTGTGTATGTATATATATATATATATATATATATATATATATATATATATATATATATATATATATATATAGATCTATGTGTGTGTGTATATATGTGTGTGTCTGTGTACACTATAGACCAAATTTCACTTAACACAATAAGCAATTTACAACATACCTAGAAAGCAAGCAGGAACACAGGTCAGCACAGAACTAATACCAATGTATGTGATACATGATCTTCAAAAAAAAAAAGCCAGGGAAGATATTTGAAGAATTCTATGCACGTCTTCCTCTTTGTTATCTTGCTGTTAGTTGCATTTACATGCATATATACCACAGTTCATTTAACTATTTATTGTAATTAACTAGTCTTATTACTGTGTTGTACTTAGTACAATAAAGACACGAAAGTAACTGTTTCAGTTAATACGCTTTACTTTCACATTTTTCTTTTCAGATCTACAAGCATGTAACACAAATGCTATCAGCTCTCTATGGCAAATTCCCAAAGCTTGTTTATGCACAGTCACATTTATACCAGAAGGTCTGGTATTTTTCTCAAAGTCTGATGTAAAACAGTTCTTTCTTTGTATAACAGTTTCCCTTTGTTCCCTTGTCCTTGGTTCTTTGTAGTTTGATGATTCATGGAAACTCAGTCTTGCATTATCTGAAACGTGGTGTTCCAGCACTATCTGATGTTCCAACTTTATCTTGCTTGATGTTACATCTCTTTACTTTGTTGATGTCTTTCCAGCTGCCATCTGCGCAGTTATTTTTACAGACTTTGTTTTTCAATAACATAATCCTTTACACGGATGCCAAAATCTAACTAAGCTATGCCAGCACACTTACTACTTCTTATTTTTCAGCATTTTATACTTTTTCTGAATTAAACCTTTATATTTCATATTATTTTTTCAGCTTTTATTCAAGCTAATAATCATGCTAGCAGTAGTTTGAAAAGACAGTATATACTATATAGAACAGAGTATTCTTTCAGTTCCCTGTTTTTTTAATTTGTTTGAGGAATGGACTGAACTTCAGTTAAAGAAAAGACTGCATTTGTTTCGTCAGCATTGCTATTTACAGCATTTACCACTTTGTTCATATTTACAATCATAACTTGTTGAATTATTGTACCTCTTTGTAACCTGCAGCATATAAACTATTGTAAGTTATTATTATTATGACTCCTAAAACTATTAACACAGGATGTATTAACCAATTTAGCAATTTGTAAAAAACACAAGAGGCCAGGTACCCAAAACAACAAAGAAACCAATAGTTCACAAAGGTACCAAGTAGAGGTAGTCAAACTCAAGCACAAAACACAATCCGAAGTGGAAGCACCAGCAGTTTATTTAGTATATAAACGCAAATATTCACAAGGCGTTTTCGTCCACAAGACTTCTTCAGATGTAACAAAGAAAAGAAAAAACTAGCTGTAGCATCCTTTATATCCCCCACAAGTCACTTTAATTGTTTAATATTATGATAAATTGACAATTGGAAACACCCAGATTTATGCAAATACTCCACTTTCTGTAATCTTTACAGGTCTCTTTTTCTATTGACATGCTTGAAATGGTTTGAAAACCAGTATTTAAGTGCCTTCCTTTAACTGATTGAAAGTTTGTGCTGTGTAGGCTTAACCATTTTCTAAACGTAGAATATTATGTCGTAAATTATTTTTTATCAGCGTAGTTAACTGCTGTTGCTTTAACTGTTTACTAACCAGATTATATTTGTCAGTATTTTGTTCTGCTGACTTTAAAGCTCTTATACACTTTTGAAAAAGTGTTTGCATATGTTGTCTGAACTTTTTGAACTTACTGTGACTGTGTTTTACAGGTTTATTAAATATTTTTGTCAGCTTACTATGAACCTCGTCTCTGTTTGTATCTGTTTTGTAATGTGCAGTGGTTTTATGCCACTTTTGTCTAGCAAGATGTACAAAAGATTCTGTAAATAACTGACTTGACTGATATTGTAACTGTGAAATTAACATTTTACATGTGGTGACAGGACATAATGCATTTGGTTGTTTACCATTTATTTTATGACATTGCACATAGAAAGCAGTTTCATTATGACATTGCACACAGAAAGCAGTTTGATATGACTTGAACAATAAAGCATTGACATTAACTTTACCTAGTAAAGTACTACATATGCTACAGTTCTGCTTATACCAGTCTTTAAATCCTGACCATACATGTGCTGGACTGTCATTACTGTCTACCTGGAAGGTAGTCTTACATTTAATACTTTTCTGTCTTATGGCATCCCTGCTGTAGAATGAGAAATAAAAAGAGAATTACCAGTTTCTGTGTGGAAGGTGATCAAGTCTTCCATTGAGAAAGTGTGGAAAGTCACTCGTTGATTCTCTGAAAAGGAGGACAAACACAGTTGGCAGATTCAACTGTGGAAATGCACAGGACTTGTGGAATTTGCAGAGAGGCACAGGTCTGCTACTGGATACTATACAGAAGAATGAGGCAAATGTTTGCACTGGAACAGAACATACTAACGAATAAAATAAAAAAGAAGCTGTAGTTGTTACAATAAGAAACCATTCGGTCCGTCAGTTTTAGCTCGCCATTGAAGAATTCTATGCACGTCTTCCTGTTTGTTATCATGCAGTTAGATGCATTTACATGCATACATACCACAGTTCATTTAACTATTTATTGTAATCAACTACTCTTATTAATGTATTGTACTGAGTACAATAAAGACACAAAAATAACTGTTTCAGTTAATACGTTTTACTTTCACATTTTTCTTTTCAGATCTACAAGCATGTAACACAAATACTGTCAGCTCTCTATGGCAAATACACAAAGCTTGTTTATGCACAGTCACATTTATACCAGAAGGTCTGGTATTTTTTTCAAAGTCTGATGTAAAACAGTTCTTTCTTTGTATAACAGTTTTCCTTTGTTCCCTTGTACTTGGTTCTTTGTAGTTTGATGATCCATGGAAACTCAGTCTTGCATTATCTGAAATGTGGTATTCCAGCACTATCTGATGTTCCAACTTTATCTTGCTTGATGTTACATCTCTTTACTTCATTGATGTCCTTCCAGCTGCCATCTCCGCAGTTATTTTTACAGACTTTGTTTCTCAAAAACATACTCCTTTACACGGATGCCAAAATCTAATTAAGCTATGCCAGCACACTTACTACTTTTTATTGTTTAGCATTTTATACTATTTCTAAATTAACCCTTTATATTTCATATTATTTTTGCAGCTTTTATTTAAGGCAATAATCATGCTAGCAGTAGTTTGAAAATACAGTATATACTATATAGAACAGAGTATTCTTTCAATATTCATTACTGCATAGCTATATTAACAGCATGCATCACAAGGTGTGGAAGCTATTGTATATTTAGCGGATGGGATGATCAGTGACAGAAATCTAAATCAGCCATTGACATAAATAATGATGGTAATACAGCAAATGCATTTCTGGGCTTAGCAAAATGCATTTCTGGGCTTAGTCATATCTGAGAGTGGGCATGAATTCCAAGGACTCTCCACACACTAGCAGATGTCATAGAACACAACCTGAAACTCAGAATTGAAGCTAAGGTGGTGTCATGTAGTCACATAAATAGCTGCTGTAGTTTAAGTGAATTGAATTAGATAGGTCCGTACATCAGAACATTGAAGGACCTTTTTTTTGGCTCTTCAAGTTTTCTTTGGGGATGCACCAGTATAGGGTATTGACCAAAGTTCAACAAACCTGCATAGCTTCTGCTGTGTTGAAACTGAAAGCAAAAGTGTACATTCCCATACAGGGCTATGTTAATACATTATTGTGCAGTTATGGATAGCAACCACATCCGAGACTGGATGTTGATGCCCAACGACACTCCTCGCACTATCATATGTCACACAACCCAACCTGAAACTGAAGGCAAAGTGGACCGTCATACAGTGCCATGTTAATCCACTGCTAAATAGTTGCTGACAACGTGCACATGCTGAATGTGAAATTAAACATGTAAAGTAGTAAAATATTTGAAAAACTTATTAAATCATTCCACAAAACTACAAGTTTGAGCAATACATGAAATGGATGACAATAGTCATGGATTGTAAGCAGCCATTCACTGTCAGACACTGTTTAAATACTGGTTATGCCATTATTCATTAATAAGGTTAATTACTATGAAATGTTGCAAAATTACATTAATTGCTATTAGTATAATTAACATTTGCAAACTGGCCACCACTTTACACCTGTACTATCTGCTGCATCAGATTCAGTATGTGTGTACAGGTGTTCCTAATACTAATTGTCTACAAACATACAGAACTAACCATGCACCTGTGCACCTGATGTAGTATAGTCACATGTCCATCAAAGTAACATCCATATCTGGAGCAAGTGAAATTCAAAGAGTGTCAGCTTGACTACTTTGAGGTTATTCTGTTGTACACTGCAAACAGCGAACTGTTCTGCTGTCTGCAAAAAGATGGAGAATAGTACCAGGAGACTGGGCTGAGTATAGCCTCAAAACCGGATGGAGGGGAAGGCCACAGTCCTGGTACATATCTACACTGCATAGGAATTAGGACTTTGGGATCTCTGCAGAGCATTTCTATTGGCAAGACATCAGAGAGGAGAATTTACTGCACCTGTGATGAAGTATTGGGAGCTAATGGAGTGCTGTCCAAGAAAGGCATTAGTACAATGCCCTACACCATTGGCTATGCTCATGTCTGGATGTGTGGCCGGAATAAGTCTGATAGAATCTGACAGGGGACTACAATAAGTAGCAGGGCCCATACCCTAACACCTACCACTCCAAGCTGTCCCAGTTTTGACAGAAAATCCATGATTATGCCTCTTTGTTTGACCTGTCTCCATAAATGTTAGATTTGTCTTGTGCATCACTACAAAATCAAGGAATTCAATATTGCCAGCTATTACAGTTTCACAGTTATTATTAGGGAAATACAGGTTGAAGAAATACATGTCACTCTATTATCTCAATAAATGCCTCATAGTATTATTTAAATTTTCCCAGATTTCAGACCTTCATCTCTAATAACTGTACTAATACATCCTTAATTTGTAAGGAAAGCAGTTGAAAGCAGTTCAGTGCCAGGCTGGGTGATATATGACTGAGACAGCTATAGTGGGACAGCTATTACAATGCTTTTTATACATATCATGCTCCCCTGTAGTGAACTTCTTCAGACAGGACAAATGATTTAGGTATGTCAGTGATAATCACAGGAAAGACTGTATATAAGCATGTTGCTGGTAATCACAAGAGAAGAGGATGTGTTGGAATGGGGGGCCTATGCCAATTAGACCTGCAATGTCTGGATAAAGTTCATAACAACCAGTCATTCCATTATTTAAGTGGCGGCAGTAAACCTAAGGTGCCCTGTAAAGGATTGGTATGTACCAATTTATGGTCCTGCATAGCACTGCAGAGCAAAGTTCTGCAGGAGAATAATCATGGAAATGTAGCAGTGGGAGATGTATTAGATGTCACTCAGCAGTCACCCGTGGGTGTTATTCAGTGTACCATTCTACATGCCTTTGTGGCAGATGGTGTTTTGCCTGTTCAAGGATGGGTGCTCTGGATTTTTATTTATTTAATTTTATTTATTGTATTTATTTGTTGATCAGGTAAGCCCACTGGACAAAGTGTGTCTTTTCAGGGGTGACCCAGGAGGACTGTCTGGTTAAGTGATTTTCTCAGTGTTACACAGTATCAAACCCTGTACCTAGGGCACATGAAGCAGTTCATTAACAGCTCAACACAATATTCCACTTCTTATTTTCATCAACAACTGCTGTCTGCTGCAGACCAGCCTACATTTATTCAATGCACTGATTCCACTGTCATCTGCTCTGCTCCTACTATTTCAAGAATAGTCAGCTTGCATTTTGTTCTGCCACAGCCTGTCTGGGCAACTCCAAACTTGTCCTACATCCAAACAAGATCAAGCTCATGCGGTGTACCCCAGAGATTGGTCTTGGGGGCCTCTGTTGTTTGGGATATACTTTTTTAAGGTGTAGGTGAAAACCAGTGAGCTATGGCTGACCAGGTTTGCAGATGACTGCAAGCTGGGTGCTGTCATCAATTCCCGTAGTGATGTGGACATCCTCCAAGAGGGTCTCACCCAAACAAATGACTGGCGCCAGAGACATGGCCTCAAACTGAATGCCAAAAAATGCATCATCATCCCCTTTGAGGAGAGTGATGTCCCCACAAATTATCACATTAATAACAAGGTCCTAAGCATACAATCAGTCGTGAGGGATTTGGGCACCCAGGTTGATAGCAAACTGACTTTTGACCACCATATTGACTCCATTGTATGGAAAGCTTTCTACATGGCCCACTTCATTAGTAAGGGTATCTCATCCAGAGACAAGGAGATCATAACATCTCTGTATTCTTCCCTTATAAGACCCATTATTAAGTACAATGCCCCTTTTGGCATGTACCTCACAAAGCAGATGCAGCAGCTGGAGAGACCACAGAGATTCCTCACCAGGAGAATCCAAGGCCTCAAACATCTACCCAAAACAGATAGTCTAAAAGCCCTGTCCCTCTACTCTGCCTCAGAGGTGACCTCTATCTGGCATACAAAGCAATCTCAGATGCCACCTTGATGGGACTGCTGTATATCCGCAAGTCAAGCTCCACTCAAGTAACCCACACGCATGACCTCAACCTGGTCTGTGACATTAAAAGGACTTGCTGGTAGGACAGATTTGTGTCCCAGAGACTCCCTGTTCTGTGGACTAGACTCCCTTTCCACATCAAGCAGAGTACCTCATTAACCCTTTTTAAGTGCAACCTGGATAATTGGATGGGGAACAGAAAATAGAACTCTGAGATTCCACCTGTGTCCCTGCTGGATGGGGCATCGGGTGCTGTCCTGTCGGAACATTAGCTAAATTCTTGGATAGGCTTGTAAGGGCCTCCAGGCCAATAGCCTAGTAACTTCCTATGATCCTATGCTGTTCTTCCTCAAATATCTTCTCAAATCCTCTAACTGTATCACGATTTAAATAATCTCCTGTACTAAACTACATGGTGTCACTGTCAATGAACACCTAAAATTTGATTTATGCATCCAAGTTATAAATATAAACAAAGACATTGGCTACCTTCAAACACTGGACCCCACCCAGTTTGGGTTCGTGAAGGGCCGATCTTGTCTCCTGAACTTGATTGACTTCTTCGAATCAGTCTCCAGAGCCATGGACAAGGGTAAGGTGGTCCACACAGCCTATCTAGACCTTGCCAAGGCCTTTGACACCATCCCCCACTCTGGAATCATAGATAAACTTACTAAGCTGGGCATTAATCCCTACGTCACCCAATGGGTTGCTAACTGGCTTACTGATAGAACCCACACTGTAAAAGTAGCCGACTCCAAATCCAGCTCCAGACAAGTGACAAGTGACAAGTGGAGTACCTCAGGGTTCAGTCCTGGGACCACTCTTGTTTGGCATCTACTTCTCTGAAGTACAGGCCAACACTAAGGGACTCTGGATAACAAAGTTTGCAGATGACTGCAAACTGGGAGCCATTATTGAATCCCCAAATGATGTGGATACTCTACAAAAGGGCCTTACAGAAACAGATGCTTGGTGCCAGAGCCATGGGCTCAAGCTCAATGCCAAGAAATGTATAGTTATCCCCTTTGGGAAAAACATGTATCCGTGAATTACCATATAGGTGGCAGTACACTAAACACCGAAAGTTTGATAAGAGACTTAGGGACACAGGTGGACAGTGTTCTCACCTTCGATAACCACATCGCCACAACAGTCAGGAAATCCTTCTATGTGGCACACCTCATCACTAGGGGCTTTTCATCCAGAAAAAAGGAGGTCATTGTCCCACTGTACTCATCCCTCATTAGACCCATTATAGAATACAATGCCCCGTTTGGTATGTACCTCTCAAGACATCTGCAACAACTGGAAAGGCCACAGAAATACCTCACTAAAAGAATCACAGGCCTAAAGCGGATGCCCTACACTGACCACCTTAAAAAACTCCAGCTATACTCTGTCACATATCGTCTACTCAGAGGCGATCTTTGCTTAACATACAAGGCCATGTCAAACCCAGAGCTGTTGGACATGCTACACTTAAAGAAATCCCTCAGAGCCACACGCTCCAGGGATCTAAACCTTGTCATCACAATAAACAAAACATGCTGGAGGGATAGGTTCCTGACCCAGAGACTCCCCAGACTCTGGAATAGATTGCCCATACATGTCAAGCAGAGTGCCTCTTTGGTCCTCTTCAAAAGGAACCTTGACGATTGGATGGGAGAAAGGAAATTCACCCCAGAGATCACGTCAGTCGCCCTGCTAGACAGGGGTCCAGGGAAGTAAATAGTGTGGGAAGAAATAGCCAGGGAATTGTTATGGCTAGGCTTGTATAGGCCCTAGGGCTGATAGCCTAGTACCAACCTATGAACCTATGAACCTATAAGTAGTTAAAAAAAATACATCAAAAACTGTGCCTTCACTACAGAGCTAAATGCTGCTCATCTGAACACGAACTTAAAACTACATCAGATACCTATCTATTACCCTTCTTCAATTTTTACCAACTTGGAATTTACTCAGCTCCAAAAACTGGAAGGGTGCTATAACATACAATATAGCCAAATTTGCTACCAACATACCAAATCAAACCCACCACAACCATCAAATAATTGAACTGGCTTGAATTTCCTACCTACTAAAATATAATAAGCTTAAAACTGCACACAAAATGTTCCATCTCCCTCATGAATGTCCTTCTCTTTTTTAACTGCTCCAGTGGTACACACGTACAAGAAGCTTACCTTAAAACCACCATAAAACCCTCTAATAATTCCTGTTGGTATATTCCAGCTATGTCACTAAGATGTGGAATTCTCTGCCTACATTTCCTCACAAAATCTCTAATCCCAAATATTTTAAGTCCAACATAAAATCCTTTCCAATTGTATTGTGGACCTACCTCTGTCTAAAACAGCCCCCCCCCCCCCATGCTGTACTCATGGTCAATTTCTCCCTTTGGACTTCCACTCATAAGATCACCACATTGACCAATGTCAATTTAGCATCTACTCTGTCTAGCATTTTCTTAACTGTAAACTTACAGGCACTGAAAGTATGAGGCAAAGGACTGATAGGATACAGTGGTGATAGACTCCAGTGCCTTCATCTGTGGGAGGATATCACATGCACTGGTGGTTATCAAGGGAGTATGTGTGCCTGACAACACCATGTTAGACATGACAGAACACTCTGTGTAGTACGCACAACAACTTGAACAGGGAGAGCCACAGATGAGGCACCTCTTCCACCAGTTCTTGCTTATGCAGAGGAATTTCTAATCTCTCCAGAGTCAAGGTGGTGGTGTATTCCAAAACAGGGCATTGATGTTGATGTATCACAGAATACTAGTATAGTAATTAATTACATGCAGTAGATTAACAAGCTCATTCATGTGATAATGGCATAAGCATGTATCAATGTCATAGGTGATGGATCTGTGCTTTTATAAAATATAACATCTGAGGAGGATAGTCCAGGTAAGATGTAGCCACTCATGTATATATAGCTACAAGAAAGGTACCAGTAAGGGTACATGATATACTGACTTCCCATTATTTCTAGGACTATCACACACTGTCACAGCTGGTGATGGTGATGAGCATAAGTACACGTCTTTCTGTTGCTCCATATCCTGTAATGCATGTATCTTCTTCTTCTTTTGGCTTTTCCCAGTTAGGAGTCGCCACAGCGGAACTCCGGTCCGCTAATGATTGGCAGTAGATTTTTATGGTGCTGAGGTGCCAGCTCGATGCGCAACTTTCAATGAAGGCACGCCTATTCACGCATTTGTTTTGAGCACCACTGCATTGCGGGAGGACATGCAGACTCCACACAGAAGGTGGTCCAGCCGAGAATCGAATGGGAGAGCCTCTTGCTGTGAGGTGGGAACGTTACTGTTGCACCACCATGGCTTCCTGTACTGCATGTATCTGCTAGGGACTATTAATTTAAGGATATGGGCTTATTTGTATTGGTTCACTTTTAACCCTTTGTAGCTCCTACTGGAGGCATGTCCTCTCCATCCTCTTCTGGCCTTGATGTAGTTGGTGGTGTTGTTGACATACTCTACACAGCTTGTGATACACAGGACACAATGGAAGGCATGGATGTGCACAGGCCTACATTGCCCACAATGCAGCTTCCAGTTTACATGTCCTCCAGTCTATATGTTAGTCAACTGGCAGGTGACGATGTTGATACCCTGTCAGGTGGAAATGAGGTCACAGCTTGGCCAGGGGTACCCACTCAGTATTCTCACCATTGCTAGGGCATGCAGTCAGTGGATATGTGCAGTATGCAGAAGTACATGTGAGCAAATGCCACATATGAGTGGCCCTATCTCTGCAGGTGTCCATCTGCTGCTGCAGTCACATGAATAGCTACATCGCTGCACAAGTACAGAACACAAAGCCCTTGTGATGGCCACAGACAGTGTTGCACAACAACAGGGTATAGTACACAGTAGTATTGAATGTCATCTTGCAGAGCTCCTGGACACCATTAGACAGCATATGGACACTATGGTGGATACTGCATGATGTGTACAGCAAACCATATTGCACATATGCAAACTCAGATTGTTGAATGTGCCAAAACATGCAATGACCTAAACTGTGGCTCACTCACCTAGGAGTAGGGGACTATGTTGCTGTAGAAATGCCACCGGTGGCAATCAATTCATTGCCCAACATCGTGTACATGGGCCACCAGATGCAGTGATATTCTTGTCCTACATACCCTACTGGTAGCTACTGTTCCTCACTCAGTGGCACTGTTACACACACAGTATCCTATTTTCTCTGCTTGTAATAGTGCCTCTCCACTACTGACTCAGGAATGTGTCAGGGCCTAACCTGTCAGAGTCCTCCACATGTGTGGAGGTGCCCAGCATTGTGGCCATCCTCAGCTGAGTTAGTGAACTCCACACATTGTTACTTTCCACTGTGCCAGCATGTCTTCACCTGCCAGTGGTAATGCTGACTGCTATGCCTCCATCAACACATTGTGGATATTTATGGTATTGCACCTGCTAATGCCACAGGATTTTAAGCACCTGGCATATAATTGTCACATGTGCTGCTGTTGCATACCACAGGAGTGCCCCCCCACTTCTGCCTGTGAATTACATGCATAGAGTCAAAGCCATCATGACATGGTGTTGTATGTCTGCCAAAATAAGATTACATGCACTGTGCCTTTGATACTGCCACAAACCCACACTAAACACAGACTATGTCATTTCATGTCACACTGTCCTTCTGTTGTACACTATCTGTATATGTTTGGCAGATGTGATTCTGTAATATCATATGAGATGATATGGCACACTCATGCATTCCTGAGGATAGTATATTTATGTCCATTCCGTCAGACATTTTAGATGCTCATTGCCTACTTTTACTACATATGCATGCACGTCTCTGCATATTCTAGCCATTCCTCCTGAAAGTGACATATCATAGGATCATAGGAGCTTACTAGGCTAATGACCCTGGGACCCTTACAAGCCTAGCCAAGAGTTTATCCCCAAAAAGAAACCTCAGTCAGCACCTGTCACCCCTGTCAATGAGGGAGACAGGTGGAACCCCTGGGACAAATTTGTAGCTTTCCATCCACTCAACAAGGTTGCGCTTGAAGAGGGTCAGTAAGGTACTCTGTTTGGTGAGTATGGGAAGTCTGTTCCAGAGACAGGGCAGCCTCTGGGAGACAAACCTGTCTCTCCAGCAGGTTTTGTTGATGTCGCATATTAGATTCAGGCCTTTCAAGAGGGTAATCCACGAGGAGTTAGACTTACAGATATGGAGCATCTCTAGTAGAGCAGGGTCTGTGATTGCCTTGTAAGTGAGACACAGATCACCTCTGAGCAACCTGTACGATACCGAGTAGAGTGATAGTGATTTGCCCTGTCCACACAGGGCAGGTGTTGGAGGCCATGGATTCTCTTTGTGAAGTATTTCTGTGTCCTTTCCAGTTAGTACAGATGTTTGGAGAGGTACATACTAAACAGGGCATTATACTCAATTATTGGTCCAGTAAGAGAGGAGTATAGAGAGATAATAACCTCCTTTTTTCTTGAATGCAATCCCTTTACTTATGAGATGAACCAAGGCTTTTCTGACCACTGCAACTACATGATGGTCAAATGTGAGATTGTTCACCTGAGTAACCAGGTCTCTCAGCACAGGTTGTGTGTTTAGGGTGTTGCCGTTGATGTGGTAACCAGTAGGGGCCATGTTTTTGCTGAATGGTATGATGATACATTGTTTTCCATTTATCTTGAGACCATGACTTTGGCACCAGTCATTAGCTGCTGTGAGACCCTCTTGCAGTATATTAACATCATTTGGGGAGCCAATGACAGCAACCAGTTTCCAGTCATCTGCAAACGTGGTCAACCACAGGCCTTTTGTCTTTGCCTGGACCTTCGAGAAGTAGATGCCAAACAGTAGGGTTCCCAGGACAGATCCATGGGAACCTCCACTAGTGACAGGTCTGATATCAGAGGTAAGGGACACCTATTTTGACCTTGAGGGCCCTGTCGGTGAGCCAGTTGGCCACCCACCCGATGAGATAGGGATTTACGCCAAGTTGTGTTAGCTTTTCGATGATGCCAGAGTGGGGGATTGTATCAAAGGCCTTGGCCAAGTCAAGGTAAGCTGTATTTACTGACTTTCCTGATCCTTGGTGACAGTCTCAAAGAAGTCAACCAGGTTCAACAGACAACATCTGCCCTTGATGAATCCAAACTGGGTGGGGTCAAGTGCTTGGAGATTGGCTATGTCCTTGTTTATGAGATCCATAATAATATGCTCCATGGCTTTACAGATCAGACTTGTCAAGCTAATGGGGCGAAAGTTTCCAGGGTCAGTAGTGGCACCACCATTGTCCAAGGAGATGACAATGGCAGTTCTCCACTCTGTTGGGATGAAGCCTGTACTTATGCTGTGGTCGAATAGGGTGCTCAATGGTGAACCCAGGTCTTGCTGAGATGGTGCACAATACAGCCTGGGATACTATCAAGTCCCATGGAAGCTGTGTTCTTTCCTTGGACAGGGTCTTTAACACGATCTATAGATGCCCTTCAACCACTCTACATGTGTATTTTTATTGCTGCACTGACTTTTCCTTATGCTCCCTGCACATTTCATTTTATTGATATGTTACCAGAGGCTAACCTGTGTGCATGCAGAACCATTCCTGTCTATAAAAGGCTGACAGTGGCACTGTGCATAGTGAATAACAGTAGACATATCACAGCTGCACGTTGCTGTACACACAGAGTATTTGCATGATCTAGTGTACACATACCCCCTGTGGATGGTAGTGCATAATTTGCTTTGTGTACTATACTTGCATGCCTATCTGTTTTAACCACCAGATGTGTCTGACATACCATAATTGCATTGGTTCTTGCATCTTAACAATATACTTGGCTGAGTTCTTGCATCTTAACAATATACTTGGCTGGGCTGTGACTACATGAGTATGATCGAAAGATGTTTACTTGGCTTTTGAGCTTAAACCAGATCCTACTACATGAGAGAAGTGACTATGTTCTGTTTTTTTTTTTTACCTTAACTTAGAAGGTGCTAGAGCTAGTTTTTAAAGCATTGCACTGTGTTTTCTGCATGTAGAACTGGTTTATCATGAAGTCTCTGTGACAGAGGGAGTACTACTATTGTACTGGGTGCGATTTCCTAGCTTCTACAGCAGCAGCATATTTTTATCATTGGGCTATGTAGTCTAATTTGTTTAACTCAATGTATTTCAGACTTTGATGCTGTATTTGGCTGGGCTGAGACCACACAAGCACACTGCAGAGCATCTACATTTATTTTTTATTTATTTTATTTTACATTTGTTGACCGGGCTAGTCTAACTGGATATATGTTCATTTTCAGTAGAGGGCTGGCGAGATAAGCTCCAAGAAAACAGATATCAAAAACAAACACAAACAAACAGCTAATATACACACAAAATTCATAAACATTATTAACAGGTGAAAGAACTTTAAAGGAATCGATTCAGAGATTATCATATCAGCCAGACAATCAATTTATAGTAGAGAGTAATGTAGTTAAAATTATAGACAACAGGTTGTTACAAATACAAGAAGAGAGGCATGATAAACAATAGTTATTAAGTAAAGGTAGTCTCTATGATGCTAAGCTTTAAGAAGATGCAAATAAGGGTGTATAGTAGGACTAGGGAATGTATTTAAGGAGAGCAGGACTTGAATAGAGAGAAGAGGAGGGTAGGCAGAGGCAAGATAAAAGATACATGGTTTCAACTTCAAGCCAGGTCTGAATACACCTGGGTAGTGTCTGTTTTCTGTAAGAGTGTGCTAGAACTAATATTAAAGTACTGAACTGTTGTTTGTGCTATGATGAATTTTTGCATTTAGAACTGGTTTAGCAAGCAATCTCCTAATAAGGGAGGAGATGCTGCTATTCTTTTGAGAGAAAATTTCCATTGGCTATAGGAACAGTGCATTTTGCAACCAGCTTGAATATTCTGTTTGTTTAAACTCAGTTTGTTTGCAGATGTCAACAGTCTTCTTGGCTGGGATATGACTACTCAAGCATGCCTGAAGGCATCAGTTTGCCTCTGACCTCAATCCAGATCCCATTACCATAAGATATGCTGCACAGCTCACAGCATGTTACAGAATCACAACCTTTGCTGAGAACTATTTTTAACACATTTTTCACCCTTTCAGGTTTTGTTTAAAAAGATCCACAAGAGGTGGTTTAAATTCTGACACTAATCACTGTGTGCCGATTCTAGTCTTTTATAGGATACAGCTGAGTGTAGCTGTACACAGTGCATATGGGCTGCACACAGCTGTAGACAGCTGAATGTTTCTGAGTACATTTACATACAGTGGGCCAATACATCTACTGTAGTGGTTTGCTATTGCTGCTGGCAAACTGTAAACTGTCCCATTACGCTTACATATTATAAGGCTGTTGCTACTCACAATTAAATCCTATATATCATGAATTGCTGCTACCACCTTCACTGAATGTATATATTACCATTCTACTATTTTCACTGCATTTGTATGGCGTGTCTGTGCTACTGAAAATCCTAATTTGTATTTTGCCATTCTGCAATCTTTGCTGTAATTGAAGTTGCTGTTCTGTGTTAATGATTCACTGTTAACTGATATTGCTTTTTGTTCTGGCTCTGATTCACTGTATTTCATTTTGTCTGATGTTTTTGCATCCAAGCCAAATTGTAAGTCATTGCCTACAGTATCCACAAATTGTTGGTATTGCTTTTACTGATAATGCTTCATAATTTACTGCTGGTAATTGCATTATAATTGCAATCATGTGCTGTTGTGGTAACTGAGCTTTATTCATAGTCATCATATTGTATTCACATGTTGTGCTACTGCTGTTATTATATAGTATTTGCAAATTACTGCTACTGATTTATTGTGCTTACAACCTTCAGCTGTATTTTCCATTCTGGTGTTATTGACTCACTGTGAGATGACCCTTTGCTGATGTGCAACTGTGCCAGACTGCTTATCCCTCAGTGGCTGCTAGTGCCCTCTCTGTAAGTACAATTGCGTACCGCTGTTACAACTCACACCATTGCAGCTGTGTCAGTGAAGTTCACCTGCTGAGCAATTCTTCAGCACTTCTGTACCTGCTGCTTTGTGTAAACCATACAACTTGTTTGACTCATTTCTGCGTTTTGTGAAACTTTATGACTATAGCAGGGGTGCCATCTGTGCGGAGTCTGCATGTCCTCCCTGTGGTCACGTGGGTTTCCTCTGGGTGCTCCGGTTTCCTCCCACATCCCAAAGACATGCTGTAGGTGGATTGGACACTCCAAACTGGCCCTAGGTGTGAGTGTGTGTGTGTGTGTGTGTGTGTGTGTGTGTGTGTGTGTGTGTGTGTGTGTGTGTGTGTGTGTGTGTGTGTGTGTGTGTGTGTGCCTTCTGTGGAAGGTTGGGTGCCGGGCTGGCAACTCGACACCGTAAAACTCCACTGCCAATCATGAGCAGACAAGTGATCTGCTCTGGTGACCCCTAACCAGGAAAAGCCGAAAGAAGAAGAATAAGAAGTCATTTATGACTATACCCCTATTTCACTTCTTGTGCTTTATCTCTGTTGCACTGTCCTACTTCATAGCAGACCTCATCTTCTCTCCAATTTAACATTACCCCTTCTCTACAATAAAATGCATTAATGCATTCCTTACATACCAGATACTCTGAACCATGAGCTCACAGTCTCCTGTACTATGTCGCCAGCCTGCCAGCACTGGGCACCTTGAGGCAGAGTGGCAACTGCCTGTTGCTTACTGACCTCCATTTACTTCTTACATTAGATGAATCTATATTTGAGAACTACAAGCATTTACTGATTTTGGAGGTCAGTCTCTTGTCTAAACTTATTGGCAACACCCACCAAACTGTTAGTACTGTAAGTCACCTCACACGACCATGCCTGCTTTGTCTTAAATCAGCAAATAAGTCATCTTATACGAAGATACTTAAAAAATCCCTGCCCAAATCTCAAAGATCTCCAAGATATAGTTTGAGTAGCCAAGATACTCTTGTACGTAAACAGCATTTAGAGAAATAACAAACAGTAGAAGAGAAAAATGAGGGAGTCACCTAGTTAACAAGCCAACTCTCTTAAGGCAACAAAGCTGAGCTGACATATCTTGTAATGTGAGAGTCACAGGTGACTCCATAGTGAGACACAGAGATACATTACTCACCAGGCTGAGAAAAGAAATGGTGATGGTAAGCTCTCGGGTGCCAGGATCTGCCATGTCACTTGAGCCCTCTTATCCATTTACCCAAGGTGCACATATGACTTAGTCACTGTGCATGTTAGAGTAAACCAGATGAGATATGCCTCCCTGAATCATATGAACAGAGACATGATGGAGCTCTCAAAATATGTGTCTGAAGCTGGTATGAAGCTAGTCTTGAGCACCATACTACCATCCCCAGGAGTGATGCCACAATACAAACAAAAGGCAATTAACTTTAACTTGTGGCTTAGTTACTGGTGTAAAGGGGAGTGCATTGTATGTATGTATGTATGTATATATATATATATATATATATATATATATATATATATATATATATATATATATATATATATATATATATACATATATCTATATATCTATATATATATACATACATGGTTCCCTATCAGAATCCTGAAACACTATAAGCCTGAAAGTCAAAATCCTGAAAACTAATGACTGAAAATGCAAAATCTCGAAAATGCAAAATCCTGAAAACACAAAATGGACATACTGACGTCATTGTGGCTTTGCTATTGTTAGCCCTGTGGTGTTAGGTCATGCGTTGGGTCCAGGTAAGTGTGCGGTTGGTTTTATGTTAGGGTTAGGGGCGGTATAAGTGAGTTAGGGTTAGGGCGCAGGTTAGGCATGTATGCAATAGTGACAAATATTGGGGTTAGGGGCGGTTTAAGTGAGTTAGGGTTAGGGCGCGGGTCAGGTGAGTGTGCGATAGTGACGGACCTTAAGGTTAGGGTTAGGGTCAGGGTCAGTTGGTAGATATTAGTGTCTTTATAGTGACATATTAGCATTATTTGTGTTTTCAGGATTTTGACTTTCAGGATTTTGCATTTTCGAGATTTTGCATTTTCAGTCATTAGTTTTCAGGATTTTGACTTTCAGGCTTATAGTGTTTCAGGATTCTGATAGGGAACCACATACATACATATATATATATATATATATATATATATATATATATATATATATATATATATTAGCATGGGAAGAGATGACTGATAGTCCTGTCTGTTTTGCTGGGAATGGCCTGTACCTGTCTCCTAACTGCATTTGTTTACTGGCCAAAACTTTCTCCATCCCCATAGCACCTTTTTAGGTAAAATCAGTCTCCTCAAACTACCAACATAGTCACACAAACATAAAACTATATATAAGTTCAGTTTACTGTTAGAAGACTGAATAAGAATTTTTACTTCTTACAGAACTGCATAATCCTCAGAAATATAGGTATCTGCATGATTACAGAAACATGGTTTTAATGTAACAATACCTCCCCACCCCCTATGCTGAGTTTTGGTATCTACCAGTCCTTCATATTCACCTCCAAAAATGGCTATGTTGCTGATGGTGTATCTGTATTTTTAGTACAGTAAATCACATCAAGACTCAATAAGCAGGAGTTCTTCTACATCATACATACCATAAATAAAAATCTATACCATATCATGTCAATAATTCAGCTATTTTACACCTTCCATATCACCTGCAGCCCACAAAACATATCTAAACAAACTGAAGTACCCCTCCCCACTGAATCAAATATTAGTCTCAAATGGGATTTCAACTATCCTTCCATTAACTGAGTAATGTACACTAACACAACTCAAGTAAGTATGTACAACAATTCCTATAGAGCCTTCCATTAACTGAGTAATGTACACTGCCACAAATTAAATATGTACTGTATGCACAACACTTCCTACAGAGCCTTCCATTAACCGAGTAATGTAAACTACTACAAATAAATAACTATGTAGAACATTTCCTACAGAGTCTTCCATTAACTGAGTAATATCCACTGCCACAAATCAAATAGTATGTACAACAGTTCCTATAGAGCCTTTCATTAACTGGTAATGTATACTGCCACAAATCAAATAAGTATGTACAACACTTCCTATAGAGCCTTTCATTAACTGGTAGTGTACACTACCACAAATACATATGTACACTTCCTATAAAACCTTCCATTACCTGAGTAATGTACACTGCCACAAATAAAATAAGTATGTACAATACATAGTATAGATCCTTTCATTAACTGAGAAATGTACACTGCCAGAA
Organism: Protopterus annectens; assembly: GCF_019279795.1. Classification (NCBI taxonomy): domain Eukaryota; kingdom Metazoa; phylum Chordata; order Ceratodontiformes; family Protopteridae; genus Protopterus; species Protopterus annectens. The sequence goes on along the minus strand of NC_056730.1, from coordinate 179,355,353 downwards.
ATCAAATATGTATGGTCAATACTTCAGATAGAGCCTTTCATTACTTGAGTAATGTACACTGCCACAAATAAAAAAAAAGTATGTACAATACTTCGTATAGAGCCTTCCACTAACTGAGTAATGTACACTGCCACAAATCAAATAAGTATGTACAGTACTTCCTATAGGCCCATCTATTAACTGAGTAATGTATACTGCCATAAATTAAATAAGTATGTATAAGACTTCTTATAGAGCCTCCCATTAACTGAGTAATGTACACTGCCACAAATCAAATAAGTATGTACAACACTTCCTACAGAGCCTTCCATTAACTGAGTAATGTACACTACCACAAATCAAATATGTATGTACAATACTTCCTGTACAGCCATTCATTACATGAGTAATGTACACTGCCACAAATCAAATATGTATGTACAGTACTTCCTATAGATGCATCCACTAACTGAATAATGTACACTGCCACAAATCAAATAAGTATGTACAATACTATGTGTAGAGCCTTCCATTAACTGAGTAATATACACTGCCACAAATCAAATATATATGTACAGTACTTCCTATAGACCCATACATTAACTGAGTAATTAAACTGGCATAAATCAAATAAGTATGTACAATACTTTGTATAGAGCCTTCCATTAACTAAGTAATGTACACTGCCACGGATGAATAAGTATGTACAACATTTCCTACAGATCCTTCCATTAACTGAGTAATATAAACTGACACAAATCAAATACATATGTACAATACTTCCTATAGAGCCTTCCACTAACTGAGCAATGTACACTGCCACAAATCAAATATGTATGTGCAACACTTCCTATGTTTCATAAATGTTATTAGCTCCTTAGACTGACTTGTTCACTCCCAGCTAGGGGCCCAAAAATATTTGATCTGTTAATAAATATTTTTTGAGGGGAAAAAAATTTGATCTGGTCCTCACCGGTATAACTCAGCTATGCTCTATACTTGTCATTGCCTCATCACTAGTCAAATCTGACCAGCTTTCAGAAATATCCACTATGTTAAACATGATCTACCATCAAACCTTTCTTGTCTTTAGATATTATTCAAGGGCAAATTTATTACAACTAGGTGATGACATGATAAATGAAGAGAATGAGAGAGAGAGAGACAGAGAAGGTTGGATGATGTGGTGATAGTGAATCAGGAAGAGCAACGGATTAGCAAGCAGGAAGTAAGGACAGTTATGAAGAGGATGAAGAATGGAAAGGCTGTTGGTCCAGATGACATACCTGTGGAAGCATGGAGGTGTTTAGGTGAAATGGCAGTGGAGTTTTAAACTAGATTGTTTATGAAATATTGGAAAGTGAGAGGATGCCTGAGGAATGGAGAAAAAGTGTTTTGGTACCAATTTTTAAGAATAAGGGTGATGTGCAGAGCTGTAGTAACTACAGAGGGATTAAACTGATCAGTCACAGCATGAAGTTATGGGAAAGAGAAGTAGAAGCTAGGTTAAGAAGGGAGGTGATGATTAGTGATCATCAGTATGGTTTCATGCCAGAAAGAGCACTGCAGATGTGATGTTTGCTCTGAGAGTGTTGATAGACAAGTACAGAGAAGGTCAGAAGGAGTTGCATTGTGTCTTTGTGGACTTAGAGAAAGCATATGACAGGGTGCCTAGAGAGGAGCTGTGGTATTGTATGAGGTAGTCACAGGAGTGTCAGAGAAGTATGTAAGAGTGGTACAGGATTTGTACAAGGGTAGTGTGACAGCGGTGAGATCTGCCATGGGAGTGACAGATGCGTTTAAGGTGGAGGTGGGATTACATCAAGGATCAGCTCTGAGCCATTTCTTATTTGCAATGGTGATGGACAGGTTGACAGACAAGATCAGAGAGGAGTCCCTGTGGGCTATGATGTTTGCAGATGACATTGTGATCTGTAGTGAGAGTAGGGAACAGGTGGAGGAGACCCTGGAGAGGTGGAGATATGCTCTAGAGAGAAGAGGAATGAATGTCAGCAGGACTTAGACAGAATATATGTGTGTGTGAATGAGAGGGAGGATAGAGGAATGGTGAGGATGCAGGGAGTAGAGGTGGTGAAGGTGGATGAGCTTAAATACTTGGGATCAACAGTTCAGAGTAATGGTGAGTGTGGAAGAGAGGTGAAGAAGAGAGTACAGGCAGGATGGAGTGGGTGGAGAAGAGTGTCAGGAGTGATTTGTGACAGACGAATACCAGTAAGAGTGAAAGGGAAGGTCTACAAGAGGGTAGTGAGACCAGCTATGTTATATGGGTTGGAGACAGTGGCATTGACAAAAAGGCAGGAGTCAGAGCTGGATGCAGCAGAGTTAAAGATGTTAAGATTTGCACTGGGTGTGACGAGGGTGGACAGGATTAGGAATACGTATACTAGAGGGTCAGCCCAGGTTGGAAGGTTTGGAGACAAAGACAGAGAGACAAGATTACATTGGTTTTGATATGTGCTGATAAGGGATGCAGAGTATATTGGGAAAAAGATGCTAAGGATGAAGCTGCCAGGTAACAGGAAGAGGAAGGCCTAAGATAAGGTTTATGGATGTGGTGAGAGAGGACATGCAGGTGGTTGGTGTGACAGAGAAAGATGCAGAGGACAGGAAGAAATGGAAACAGATGATCCACTGTGGTGACCCCTAACAGGAGCAGCCAAAAGAAGAAGAAGAAGAAGGTGATGACATGATGAAATTTAATTAACTCATCCCCTTGATGACCCCATCTCACAGACTGCTGTATGCAACAACAGTGTTTATGATCATGTAAATGCTTGCAATGAGGCATCTGTTTCCATCAGATGCAAATACAAGGTTAAGTTCAGGAATAAACCTATATAATGGAATCCTAGTATAAATAACATTTACAAAAAAGGAAAAAAAAAACATATTGCCCATAATAAATAACTAAATACCCCAGCCTCTAAAAGTGAATTCAAAAAGATAGGCAAAGAACTTTGAAGCAAAATCAAATCCTCCAAGTATAAGCATGAACTGAAAATTCCCACCTGTGTAAAGGACAATAAAATACCTTTGTAATTGTGTCAAAAACCTTAGAAGGTATACCCAACATTACATTAAACTAACACATATGTATTCCCAGAAGACATTGACAACACATCAGATGATAAATTTAGCTCTAACTTTACACCCTTATCACCCCCTAAATCAAACCACCTATTGGTGTGCCCCCACCCCCTCAAATTACCTCAGAGCAAATCCAGAGGGCATTCTCCAAGGCCAACACGGGCTCCATAGGCTCAGACAATGTACCAGATTGCATTCTTGTCAGCACCAGTAATAGCTTTCTAGACTCCCAAATAAATCTATTCACTCTTAGCCCCTTCACTGGATTTGTGCATGAAGTATGGAGAACTGCTGTAGTCATCCCACTGCACAAGATAAGACCCACCATTGTCTCCAGTAACTGTAGCCTATAAGACTAACCAGCCTTATCTGTTAGGCAGTGGAGCACATAATTATAAAACTTATTAACAAGGGCATCTGCAGTTCATAGTTTCATGGGCATTTACTAGGCTAATGATCACAAGGGCCTTTTTAAGCCTAGTCATGCATCCAAAATCTGTGACAAGTTCTGATACCCTTGATAAGTGTAAGCATGGGTCTGGGAGATGAACCATTTACAGGTTACCTGTATCCATTAGAGACATAGGTGCCAAACCTGGGATACATTTCCATTTTCCCATCCAATTGTCCATAGTCCCTTGATCAAAGCAGTTTGGGTTTGTTGAAGCTAGATCCTGACTCCTAAATGTAGTGGACTTTGAACAAATCACCAGTGCATTGGATGCAGACAACTTTGGACACATTGCATTGTTTATTATGCATAAGTGCATTTTTCTAGAATGTTCAAAGATGGCAGATTTTAACTGTCAACCTATGAGCTTTTGGATTTAATACTGAATGCTACTTACTTGTTTGTATTTTGGACTGGTTTGGATTTAGCTGATTTAAACATCTTGCATTTGTAGCTGTTTGTTTTTATTTTGGGTTGGTTGGACTTGGAAACATTTTAGTTGATTTCATGGAGTGCTGGAGTGTTGATGTGTGGCCTCTGCTCCTATACTTCTAATGAGCTGAGGAGCCAAAGACCAAACTGTTGAATGAACCGATGTATTGTTTGTCAGTGAATCTGATGAGCTGGTTTTAGGAAGACAGCTGATGTTTGTTCACCATGTGTAGTTGCTGTTTTACCAGTAAACTGTTAAATAGTGCATTCAGTATTTGAAGAAAATAAGTTTTGCTCACTGTCTTGTACTGTGATCTTCAAACTGTGGTTATGCAAACTTTCTTTTTTTGAATAATAATTTTGCATTTGTTTGCAACAATGTTACATTTCTACAGATTCTACAGTTATTTGTGTTGAACAGAGAATTACTTTGTTTTTGGAGACACTATTGCTGGTATTAAAATAATCTTTGCTTTTGTACTTCTTTATGGTAGAATTTTTTTAAAGTGTGGAGTCATCCCGACTTTCAGAGCAGTTTTTACTGGCAGTTGCAAAAATCTATTTAATGACATTTATTTGAGTTTGGAGTTCTTAATTTTTAAATAACTTTACATTTTTTTGTAAAATAATTTTAGGTTTGTTTACTGATTGGAAATGTGCTTCACTTTAATATGTATTTAGTGCTTCAGAAGTAAACTCTATAATATATTTGAATTTGAAGTTGACACCATCAACTCACGTTCTGGCATTATTGCTATCTTATTAAAGTAGATGCAAATCCCTATGTAATGCATTGGACAGCAAATTGCCTCTTTGACAGAAACCAATCTATTAGTGTAGAGGAGCACAATCTCAACAACAAAAAATTGTTATTAGTGGCATCTCTTAAGGAATGGTCATTGGACCACTTCTTTTAAGCATTTACTTCTTTGATGTCAAGACTAATGTTATGGGCCTCTTGGTGACCAATTCTGCAAATGACTGCAAACTTGAAACTATAATAAACTCTCCAGCTGTCTCCCAGTTTCTCCAGGATGGTTAATGGCTAAATAATGGTGCCAGGACCATAGCCTTGAGCTAAATGCCAAGAAATGGATGTATGCATGCAATTATCGCATAGATAACAGCCTTCTGAAAACCGACACAGTCATTAAGGACCTGGGCAATGTCACTGAAAATAAACTATTCTTTGATTGCAATGTATCTACTATTGTTAGGAAGTACTTTCATCTAGCCAGACTGATTATCATGGGTATATCTTCTTAGGTTCATAGGTAGGTACTAGGCTATTGGCCCTAGGGCCCATATAAGCCTAGCCAAAAAGGTACCTTGGCTTTCGCCACCCAAGAAAATTATTTTCCTGTGCCCCTGTTGAGCAGAGCCACAGAGGTGATTCCCGGGGTGAATTTCCTATTTCCCATCCAGTCATCAAGATTTTTCTTGAAGAGAGCTAATGAGGAGCTTTGTTTGATATAGATAGTTAGTTTGTTTCAGAGTATGGGAAGTCTCTGTGACAAGAATCTATCCCTCCAGCATGTTCTGTTCATTGTGGTGACAAGGTTTAGGTCCCTAGAGTGTGTAGCTCGGAGGGATTGGGAGTGGAGCATGTCCAACAGCTCTGGGTTTGACATAGCTTTGTATGTTAGGCAGAGATCACCTCTGAGTAGGCGATATGCAATGGAGTAAAGCTGGAGTTTTTTGAGACGGTCTGCGTAGGGCATTTGTTTGAGGCCAGTAATCCTCTTTGTGAGGTATTTCTGCGGCCTTTCCAGTTGTTGTAGATGTCTTGTGAGGTACATACCGAAAGGGTCATTGTACTCTATAATGGGTCTAATGAGTGACAAGTAGAGGGGAACAATGACATCTTTTTTTCCTGGATGAGAAACCTTTTGTGATGAGGTGTGCCATGTAGAAGGATTTTCTGACTACTGTGGCGATGTGATTATCAAAGGAGAGACTACTGTCCACCTGTTTCCCAAGGTCTTTTATCACACTTTTGGTGTTAAGTAGACTACAACCTATGTGGTAGCTCATGGGTACAGAGTTTTTACCAAAGGGGATGACAATGCACTTTTTGGCATTGAGCTTGAGGCCATGGCTTTGACACCAGGCATCTCTCTCAGTCAGGCCCTTTTGTAGGATGTCCACATCATTAGGAGTGTTGATTATGGCTCCTAGTTTGCAGTCATCTGAGAATTTCATTAGCCAAAGACCTTCTGTGTTAGCCTGTACTTCATAAAAGTAGAAAACAAACAGGAGAGGACCCAGGACTGAACCCTGTGGTACTCCACTTGTCACTGGCCTGAAGTCAGATTTGGAGTCTGCTACTTTCACAGTGTGGGTTCTGTCAGTGAGCTAGTTGGCAATCCATCTTGTGACATAGGGATTTATACCTAGTTTAGTGAGTTTATCTATAATTCCAGAGTGGGGGGTGGTGTCAAAAGCCTTGGCGAGATCCAGATAGGCTGTGTGAACTACCTTACCCTCGTCTACAGCTTTGGTGACTGCTTCAAAGAAGTCTATCAGGTTTAGGAGACATGATCTGCCTTTTACAAACCCATACTGGGTGGGGTCCAGAGTCTGTAGATTATCAATGTCTTTGTTTATAAATTCCATGATGATACGTTCCACGGCCTTGCAGACTAGGCTCGTTAGGCTAATGGGGCAGTAATTCCCGGGGTTGGTGGTGGCTCCCACTTTGTGGAGTGGGATAACCGTTGCAGTGCGCCATTCAGTGGGCACAAAGCCTGAGCTGAGGCTATGATTGAACATGGTGCTTAGGTGGGGTGCCAGTTCATTCTGTAGTTCATGTAGAAAACAGACTGGGATGTTGTCAGGTCCCATGGATGCTGTGTTCTTGGCTTTGGAGAGTGTGTTTTTTACGTGTGCAGCCGTGATTACAGGAACTTTGCATTCTTCTGGTATAGAGATGGGCCCTTTAGGGGTTGAGAGGGAGGTAAAGTTAGTACTGACCCTATCTGCCAGGATGTTGGCAATATCAGTTGGTTCTGTATATTTAGTGCCATTGTGCTGTAACTCAGTGCTGATCTGAGTGTTGTCATTGAGATTCTTGACATATCTATAGAATGCTCTGTGGTTGTCTTTAGAATCAGTGCCGATTTTGTCTCCGTAACTAGCTTTGGAGGATTTTATGAGGGATCTCAGCTTCTTACTGAGGCTGACCAGGGAGTTCCTCCAATCATGGGATTTTACTCTTTTTTGCAACAGTTTCTTTCTTCTGTTGTAGAGTTTGTTTATGGCAGGGGACCACCAGATTGGCTTCCTTTTTTTGGAGGATAGCATCTTGGTTCTGTTAGGGATAGCACGATCCATGCACTTGTGTAAGTGCTTATAAAGTGCATTTGTGTAGGATTCAGCAGTCGTACCTCTATTGTCCATCTGCATGGGTGTCGTGAAGTTTGCCACTTCTGTCTTAAGAAGTATGAAGTTGGCTTTGTAGAACATTTTTACAATGGTTTTCCTAATGGGGGGTGGGGGCAGGATGTGGATGTCTAGGATGATTAGCTTGTGGTCCGATCTGACCAACGAGGAATTGACCTCTGGTGTGGAACACCGGTCACCCATGTTGGTAATGACCAGGTCTGCAATATTGCTGCCCCTGGTGGAGGTGTGGATAAGTTGATCCAAGGTGTTGGAATTTATGAATTCCAGAAAACTTTGAGCAAGAGTTGGTACATGAGTAGTTTTCCCAGTTAATGGTGGGGTAGTTGAAATCGCCCATTATTAGGGTGTTGGGTAGTACCCTAATATTTTCCAGCGTATCAAAAAATGAGGAGTGGGAATCCTGGGGCATTGTGGGGGATCTGTATCAAGTTACAGTTTGGACTGCGGTCTTGCCAGAGTTAGTTGCACTTGGATAATCTCGGATGCATTATGCTGAGCAACTAGCCTGGAGGTGTGGATATCCTTAATGAATATGGATACGCCTCCGCCTTTAGTGTTTCGGTCTAGGTTAGGTGGCCGAAAGGTGTGGTATGAATTATAGCCTGGTAATGCAGGGGTGCTCTCTGGAGCCTTGAACCAGGTCTCTGTCACTGCACAGATGTCGATGTTCTCCATTTTAAGGCGTGCCTCAAGTGAATGCATTTTGAGGTTTAGACTTCTAGCATTGAATAGCATTACTCTCAGATCATGCTTGCTTGTACCCATTACTGTGGTGAATTTGTCATTTGAACCTTGCCTAAAAAAGGCACTATAGGGGTGGTAAGAGCCTTAGCCAGTATCCAGAATCCCAACGGTGACAGGTGCAGGCCATCTCTGGCAAAGCATCGTGGTCTGTCAATCATGTCATCCCAGGCAGACAAATACTGGATCCCCTTAGAATGACACCAGAAGCTTAGCCAATTGTTGAAGTCAATCATTTTGTCGTTGTACTGTGGCAGGATGCTACTCAGGGCTAGGGTCATACCTGCCTGGGCTACAAGAACAGAGAGAACCTCCATATCTCTTTTCATGTAGTCCAGGGAGGTACATCTCAGGTCATTCACACCAACATGACAATGACAGAGTCATAGTTGTACTTGTTGTGGAGTGACCTGAGTGCATGCATTATGCGTCAGATCCTGGCACCCAACAGGCAGCTGACAGTAACTTTCTCCTTGTTTAGCCTGGCAATTGGAACATCAGTGTGCCTGACTATAGAGTCACCTATGACTAGAGTGTTGTGTACATCGTTATGCCTTATGGGCTGTGGTTGAGTGGCACACTAAGTTTGTTCATAGGTTGGTAGTAGGCTATCGGCCCTAGGGCCTATACAAGACTAGCCATAACAATTCCCTGGCTATTTCTTCCCACAGTATTTACTTCCCTCGACCCCTGTCTAGCAGGGCGACTGACATGATCCCAGCGGGTATTTGCTATCTCCCATCCAATCATCAAGGTTCCTTTTGAAGAAGGCCAAAGAGGCACTGTACTTGACATGTATGGGCAGTCTATTCCAGAGTCTGAGGAGTCTCTGGGTCAGGAACATATCCCTCCAGCATGTTTTGTTCATTGTGATGACAAGGTTTAGATCCCTGGAGCATGTGGCTCTGAGGGATTGGGATTTCTTTAAGTGTAGCATGTCCAACAGCTCTGGGTTTGACATGGCCTTGTATGTTAAGCAAAGATTGCCTCTGAGTAGACGATATGCGATAGAGTATAGGTGGAGTTTTTTAGATGGTCAGCATAGGGCATCTGCTTTAGGCATGTGATTCTTTTAGTGAGGTATTTCTGCGGCCTTTCCAGTTGTTGCAGATGTCTTGAGAGGTACATACCAAACGGGGCATTGTATTCTATAATGGGTCTAATGAGGGATGAGTACAGTGATACAATGACCTCCTTTTTTCGGAATGAAAAGCCCTTAGTGATGAGGTCTGCCACATAGAAGGATTTCCTGACTGTTGTGGTGATGTGGTTATCGAAGGTGAGACCACTGTCCACCTGTGTCCCTAAGTCTCTTATCACACTTTCCGTGTTTAGTGTACTGCCACCTATGTGGTAATTCACAGGTACATGTTTTTTCCCAAAGAGGACAACTATACATTTCTTGGCATTGAACACAGCGGTGAACAAAGCAGCACGCTTCAAAACAAAGCATAAGTCCAAAAAGAAACGATGGCAAAATAGCACAAAACAAAGTTTAATCCACTAAGTAAAATCCACAAGATAAAATCCAATAAAACACACGAAAACAAGCTGTAATTAAGCTGTTATAGAACCACAAGTGAGCGCTTTCATCTCCAAAAGGAGATTTCTTCAGACTGATGGTTGCAACACACTGCTTCATTTAAATACTCTTAGCAATTAAGCAGTGTGTTGCAACCATCAGTCTGAAGAAATCTCCTTTTGGAGATGAAAGCGCTCACTTGTGGTTCTATAACAGGTTAATTACAGCTTGTTTTCGTGTGTTTTATTGGATTTTATCTTGTGGATTTTACTTTGTGGATTAAACTTCGTTTTGTGCTATTTTGCCATCATTTCTTTTTGGACTTGTGCTTTGTTTTGAAGTGTGCTGCTTTGCTCACCGCTGTGTTCAGTTTCTGTTGCAGTTTGGCAAGCATGGAAAGAGGAGCGGTTCCTGGGACTAGCTTTACAGCAGTTTCTGCCAAGTGTGTACTGAATGATACTCCTGATGGCTCATTTATCGTCAGTGAAGAAGGTACTGTAAATCTTATTCATAAAAGCCAAAGATCAAATGTGCTGGTTAATAGTGAAGAAGAAATTTTAAGAGGGTGTTTAGCTCCACCCAAGAATCCGTTTACTTTTGATGTCAATGAGGTAACGGAAACAAACACGAATTTTGGCTTTAACATTTCAGAAATGTTTAATATACTAGAAAAGGATTTGTTATTAGTCAAACGTCTCCAATGGGACAACTTGTTTTTTGAAAACAGCTTGAAAGCTCAGCAAGTCCCAAGAGGACTAAGAGTCAAAAATTTACCGGCGGGTAAAGATTTACCCAAAGCATTCACTGACAAATGGTTGAGTATAAACCAAAGGGCTGGTCTACAATATATGGAACTGCTACATGAAGTAAATTCAACTAAACTGGAAGAACTAACTGGGAATGTAAAGACTAATTATGATATTCTTAAAAATAATACGTCCAGCGACAATTTCAATAGCAAAATGGTGCTTATACAGGAGAAATTACTCAAGTTAAATGATGAATTATGTCAAAGAAAAACAAAAAAAATTTCAAAGGGACAAAAATGAATACGCGAATGTATTAGCCACAGCTTATGGACTTCGATTGGAAACAAGTGTCAACAATAATGTCTCTGATCAACATTACTTCAGGGAACTGAGAAATTGCACTAAAAAGGCAATTCTTATGGACAAAAAGAACTATTACTATAAGTTACAGCAAACTCATCAAAATAATCCCCAAAAGTTTTGGTCCAGTATAAACAAACTCCTTTCCCCTGGACGCTCTCACACACCTACCCCTCTTGACACTGATCCTAATACCCCCCTTCAAACTGCCAATTCATTCAATACCTTCTTTACAGAGACCATTCAATCTCTAGCTAGTCAACTAATCCCAGATAACTCAAGCCCTTCTACTACCAGATCATTTTCTCTACCAACTTTTAAACTGCAACCCATCTCTACTACTTTCATCTGTAAAATCATCCAAAAACTTAAACCTAGTACCCCTTCTGCCGACCAAATACCATCAGAATACCTGCAAAAAGCAGCTAAGGTAATTGCATACCCTGTATCCATCCTCATTAACAGAACCATTAAAGAAGGAACCATTCCTGACATTTGGAAAATCTCCCATATTATTCCCCTTCATAAAGGCGGCAATTCAAATGATTACTCTAATTACAGACCAATAGCCCTATTATCTCCTCTATCTAAAATAATGGAAAAATGCATTCACCAACAAGTACTACACCATTTATCTCAACATAACATAATAGCAAACTGTCAACATGGCTTTAGGCCATCACATAGTACCACAGCTGCTCTACTATCTTTTATTGATACCATCAACAGAAACCGCAATAACAATATCCTCTCATCTGCTCTATTTATTGACCTCTCAAAGGCTTTTGACATGGTCAACCATGCCCTCCTCATCAACACTCTAGAATCCCTTGCCTTCGATCACCTGACTATTAAATGGTTCAGATCCTACCTTAGCAATAGGCAACAAGCAGTTCTCTGGCAAAACAATATATCATCCCTCCAGCCAGTGTCCCTCGGAGTCCCTCAAGGCTCTATTCTAGGACCACTGCTCTTTTCATTATTTATCAATGACCTCCATCTAGCACTCTCACAAGCCACCTGCATTCAATATGCAGACGATTCTACCCTAGTATGCTCAGCAAACTCCCCTTCAGAACTACACTCTCTCACCCAAGATGTATTTAACATAGTAGAAACATGGTTTACTAAGAGATGCCTCCTTCTCAATGCTAAGAAAACCAAGCTCCTCCTCTTTACACCCACCAATAAAACCTTACCCATTGATTTCTCTGTGTCCTCCAATAACAGCACTATCATACTTCCTGATACAACCACCAAACTGCTCGGAATACCTATTGACAATCACCTTACGTTTGATACCCACATAAATAACACTATTAAAACTGTCAATAGAAAAAATTGGTTCCTTATACAAGATCAAACCTTTCCTCACCCCTATAGCCAGAACTAAAATTGCTCACTCTCACTTAATATCAACTCTTCTGTATGCTTCACCCATATATACTAACCTAAAGAAAAATAATCTTACCAAACTAACAAATTCTTATAATAACATCACCAGATTTACAACTAGCAATCCCTTTAGAACCCACCACTGTTTGAATCTAAGACAACTAGGCTGGCTGGAACTTCAAAACCAACTGATAGTATCCCGACTCACCATTGCCCACAAGATCTTCTACCAACCCAACAACACTCCTATACTCTCCAATCTCATCCTCCAGTACAATAATCTTAACTCCCTGCGCTCTTCCAACAAACTCCTTGCCTGCATATGCAAGTCTAACAACCTGGCTGGAAACTCTCTTTTTTCTAACACTGTTGGAAAAATCTGGAACCTACTGCCCAATGAACTAACATTACTTTCTTCCTTGCCTCTATTTAAACACAACCTCAAAAAACACCTAAATTCTCACTGGCTATGCCCTGCAGCAATCCTGACTAATCTTCTTCCTCTCTTCTTCTTTTTCTAATTTCACCTCCTGTTACTTCTTATTTCTACTACTCTTACTTCAACTACTTATACTCTAAATGGATTGTTACGTGCTCACTCCTTGTTTGACTTACTAACTGTTGTTCCTAATTTGATATGCCTAAAGAGTAATTCCTACTCTGTATTATTACTACTTCCTACAAGGCATACTTTTTAATTTTAAACATTATTTACTTGTAATTTTTATTTTTATTTTTATTTTAATCCCTGTGGATGATTTTCTAAGTTGTATAACTGCCGGAGCTTTTCTCCCCGGGCCTCTACTGAAAATGGAAATATATCCAGTTAGACTAGCCCGGTTAACAAATGTAAAATAAATAAATAAATAAATAAATGTCCCAAAACAGCAAGAGATAAATTCGGTTAATGTAGATAAAGAAATACGTACAGTAAGGTCTGAAAGGCTTGGCAATAAAAATAATGTAGTAACTGTGGCTGAAATTCACCATATTCCCTTGGGGGAAAGCAAACAAAATTCAAGCGAGCCAGCAGTAAGGCCTAAAATTAAAGACATCAGTAGAACTAAAATGAGTAACCAAGCAATAGTGTCTAAAGGATCAACTAAGGAAACAAACAGATTATCGAAGTATATCAGAGAGTTGACAATCCAAAAAGAACTTGGGCCCAAGTTACAGCAGATGGTTATAGTGGTAAAAATTATCATAGTAAACAACAGCCACAAAAAAACTGGGGGGGGGGCAACAAATATCCAAAGAAGAATTGAAATCACCAGCGGAAGCAATAGAAGACTTAAAAAGTGTCAACTTTAAAATTATTAATTTGTGTAGTAAAAAGATTTCCTATGATGATTGTTGTGTACTAAGTAAGGGATGGAATTTTGCCCCAGTACAAAGGGCCAACAAACTCATTATGATTAATGAATTAAGAGAATATGTGAGAAAATTAAATCTCAAAGTATTGTTAGGAAGTCAGAAACCTAATAATTGTGACTTCTATAAACCTAGTTGTTATAATCCACCTTTATGTAAAGAATTGGAAATGTTTCTTAATATATGTGAATTACAGATGTTAGAAATGTTAGAAGAAGATACGAAATACAAATACTATAATCTAACAAAAAAAGAGAAAAAATGTTTAGATGTCCTACTTAAAGACGATAATATACTTGTCTTAAAAGCTGATAAAGGGGGAGCAATGGTTTTAATGGATAGAAAAGATTATGAAGGAAAGATGAAAGAAATGTTATCAGACTCTAATTTTTATAAGCCAGTAAATATGTCTGAAATTAAGAAAGGTTTTTCATTTATAGAATCATGTATAGTAGAATGGTTCTATGCAGGTAGAACTGACGAAAAAATGAAAAGGAATATAACGAATAATAACCTGTTGATCAGTAGGATCTTTGGAATACCAAAAACCCATAAAAACATAGATTATCCCCCTTTAAGACCAATAGTTGCTAGTAAAAATAGTAAATTAGCAGGGATGTCTATTTTTGTAGATAAACATTTACAGAAAGTAGTTCCGAAGGTAGTTACTTATATAAAGGACAGTTATGACTGTATGGCAAAACTTAACAATATTAAGGTCTCAGCATCTGATATACTTGTAACATTAGATACAAATTCCCTCTATACTATGATTCCTAATAAGGAAGGCATGGAGATGGTTAGGATGGAATTATTGAAATCAATAGAATTTTTTATAAATACTATTAGTCTGCTAATGGAAATGATATATTTAGTATTAAATTATAATTATTTATAATTTTATGATGAATTGTTTGTCCAAGTTATTGGGGTAGCTATGGGTGCGGCCCTAGCACCTAGCTATGCTAATTTATTCATGCAAGGCTGGGAAAAAGCAAATATCTTAGAAAGTAGGTTTGTGAAAAATATCATCAAAATGTTAAGATTTATTGACGATATTCTGATTATTTGGAGTGGGACGGTTGAAGAACTAAATTTGTTTTTGAAAAATATTGACAATGTCTGTTCTTACATTAAGTTTTTATATAATATCAATTCTGAAAATATCATTTTTTTAGATCTCACTATATATAAAAAAGATGGAAAATTAGTGTCAAAAATATATAAAAAAGAATTTCAAAATAATATGTATTTACATTATTCAAGTTTACATCCAAAAAAAACTAAACAGAATATTGTCAAAGGACAAATAAAGAGAATAAGTAATTTAACAGATGATAATGAAATGTTTCATTCAGAAGCTGATAACTTCTGTGAAAGGATGTTAAGTAGAGGTTACCCCCAAGAAATGATTAAGGAAGTTATGACAGAAGAAATTGTAGATAGGAATAAAAATGAGAAAAAGAAGTTGAGTAGAACATCTTCAGCAGATTTTACTACTGCTTTGGCAGTACAAAATAGTACTGATTCTTATGTTATCAAAAATATATTAAGAAAAAATTGGGGAATTTTTAAAACCAATATTAATTTATTACAGAAGTTAGGTGATAAACCTAAGTTTGTGCAAAAAAGAGCAACGAATTTTAAAGATCTTTTTCAAGGAAAATTAAATAAAATTAGAGTAGTAGAAGAAAGAAAAGGAATGTATAAATGCTTTAATTGTAATTATTGCAGTTATTTATATACAGATAGGCATGAGGTTTTTGTGGGCAAAACTAAGATATATGTTCCAGGCAGATTTACTTGTAAGTCTAAAAATGTTGTCTATTTAATATGTGTAGATTGTAACTCATTTTATGTTGGTAGAACAGGAAGGGAATTGTATAAAAGAATCTATGAACATCAATATGCCATAGGCAAAGGAGATGTCAAAAATGCTTTGGCTAAACATTATTTAGAAAGTAAATGTAAGACTAATTTCAAATGTTTAGTTATAGATTCTATCCATCCCAATGTTACAAAGATAAATATTGAAGAAGAATTGGGGTGGCTTGAATACTGCTGGCAAGTGAGATTAAATGTGTGTTTTCTGCCAGGGTTAAATAATAGAGAGGAATTCATTATGTATTTAAAAAGGAAAGGTTTTAAACATTAGGTTAGTTTTTAGGTATATAGAATAGTTTAAGAATATTGTAGTTTAAACACATTTTAAACTGATAACTTTTAATTGGATTGCTTAATTGAAGCAGCCTACTAATTGCTAAGAGTATTTAAATGAAGCAGTGTGTTGCAACCATCAGTCTGAAGAAATCTCCTTTTGGAGATGAAAGCGCTCACTTGTGGTTCTATAACAGCTTAATTACAGCTTGTTTTCATGTGTTTTATTGGATTTTATCTTGTGGATTTTTCTTCGTGGATTAAACTTCGTTTTGTGCTATTTTGCCATCATTTCTTTTTGGACTTTCTTGGCATTGAGCTTGAGCTCATGGCTCTGGCACCAAGCATCTGTTTCTGTAAGGCCTTTTTGTAGAAGATCCACATCATTTGGGAATTCAATAATGGCTCCTAGTTTGCAGTCATCTGCAAACTTTGCTAGTCAGAGTCCCTTAGTGTTGGCCTGTACTTCAGAGAAGTAGATGCCAAACAAGAGCGGTCCCAGGACTGAACCCTGAGGTACTCCACTTGTCACTTGTCTGGAGATGGATTTGGAGTCGGCTACTTTTACAGTGTGGGTTCTGTCAGTAAGCCAGTTGGCAACCCATCAAGTGACATAGGCATTAATGCCCAACTTTGTAAGTTTATCTATGATTCCAGAGTGGGGGATGGTGTCGAAGGCCTTGCCGAGGTCCAGATAGGCTGTGTTGTCCACCTTACCCTTGTCTACAGCTCTGGAGACTTATTCAAAGAAGTCAATCGGTTTCAGGAGACAAGGTCAGCCCTTCATGAACCCAAACTGTGTGGGGTCCAGTGTTTGAATGTTGCCAATGTCTTTGTTTATAAGTTCCATGATAATACGTTCCATGGCCTTGCAGATCAGGCTCATCAAACTGATGGGGTGGTAGTTCCCGGGATCCAAGGTGGATCCCCCTTGTGGAGTGGGATAACTCTAGCTGTGTGCCACTCAATGGGCATGAAGCCTGAGGTGAGGCTATGATTAAACATGACACTTAGGTGAGGTGCCAGTTCATTTTGTAGTTCATGTAGTACACAGCCTGGGATGTCATCTGGTCCCATGGATGCTGTATTCTTAGCTTTGGAGAGTACGTTATTTACCTGTGTGGCCATTATTACTGGAATTTGCCAATATTCCGGTATTGAGATGGGCCCTTTAGGGGGTGAGGGGGAGGTGAAGTTTGCACTGACTCGATCTGCCAGGATATTCACAATATCCTTGGGATCATTATATTTAATGCCATTCTGTTGTAGCTCAGAGCAGATCTGAGCATTGTCATTTAGATTCTTGACATAGCTATAGAATGCCTTGTAGTTGTCTTTGGAATCTTTGATAATTTTATTTTTATAACTAGCTTTGGAGGATTTTTATGAGGGATCTCAGCTTCTTACTGAGTCTGGTAAGGGAGTTTTTTTGCATCCTGGGATTTTTCTCTTTTCTGCAACAGTTTCTTCCTTTTGTTGTAAAGTTTGTTTATGGCAAGGGACCACCAGATTGGCTTCCTTTTTTTTGGAGGAGAGTGTCTTGGTTCTATTGGGGATGGCACAATTCATGCATAAGTGGATGTGCTCGAACAGTGCCTTAGTGTAGGATTCACCAGTCGAACTTTCAGTTCCCATCTGCATGGGTGTCACTTCTGACTTGAGTAGCATGAAGTTGGCTTTGGAGAAGTTTTTTTTACAGAGGTTTCCTTACTGGGGGGTGGGGGTGGGATGTGGCTGTCAAGGGTGATTAGCTTATGGTCAGACCTGACCAACGAGGGGGTGACCATAAGTGTGGAGCATCAATTTCCCATGTTGGTAATGACCAGGTCTAGGATATTGGAGCTCCTGGTGGGACTAAGGATTAGTTGATCCAGGGCATTGGAATTTATGAATTCCAAGAACCGTTGAGCAAAGGTGTTGGTACACGAGTAGTTTTCCCAGTTAATGGCAGGGTAGTTGAAATCACCCAGTATTAAGGTGTTTGGTTGCATCTTAATATTTTCCAGTATGTTTAGAAAGGTGTAGTGAGAATCTTGGAGCAGGGTGGGGATCTGTAGCAAGCTACAGTTTGTATTGCAGTCTTACCTGGTGTTAGTTGCACCTGGAGAATTTCAGACGCATTGTGTTGGGCAACTAGCCTGGTGTTGTGAATATCCTTGGTGAATATGGACACTCATCCACCTTTAGTGTTTCGGTCCTGGTTTGGTGGCCGAAAAGTGTGGTAAGAGTTGTAGCCTGGTATTGCAGGGGTGCTCTCTGGAGCCTTGAACCAGGTTTCAGTTACTGCACAGATATTGATGTTCTCCATTTTTTGAAGTGCCTTGTGAGAGGCTATGTGTCATTTGGATTGTGTTGGGGGGTGGAGGTTGCTTGCATTTCTGCTTTGGAGGTCTCTGTTGCTTTAGCAGATTTTTGTTTTCTAAGACAGGGGAAGCTATTTTCTAAGACGGGGAAGCTATTATCCCTTTCTATTCCTTTTCAGATCCGTAATAGATTATAATGCCCATTCTGATATGTACTTGTCTAAACATATAGCTCAACTTGTAAGACAGTAGCATTACCTCACAAAGAAGATCAAAAGAATGTATTCCATGTGCTATATAGATTGTCTTAACGCATTTTCTCACTTCTGTCTTCCATACAGACTTTTGAAGAGGACCTTTGTCTTACCTACAGATCCTCAAAGGATCCAATAATATTGCATAATTTCAAATTATTTACCCTATTTTATTCAATAGTTATGAAATATCTGCAAAACAAACAACACCTTAAACACCTGCTTGAAGGAACTAAACTTCCACTGCAGCATAAATAGGACCTGCTTGTGAGATACAGAACTCTCTCTAGTAAATCCTTCTTTTATGAACAGATTTTCCATTTAAAATAAAACAAAGTAGCTCTGTAAACATCTTCAAATGCAACTTGGATATGATTTAACCCTCTGGCCACTCAATCCTTCACTGAAAGGAGAACAAACTAGGTAGTTGTTACCTTGTGCTATAGCGTACTAATTTAAATGGGATCTTGAGGCTTGGCTACAAATGATCTATCTGATCAGCAGCCTAGCATGAACCTATAAACCTATGGATATTCCCTGCTCAGATGAGTATGCACAGCCTGTCTTTTACATCCTGTCAGCATGGATGCATTCTTGTGTACTGGCCTGCCTATCTAGCAACCTATCTGTATCAGCAGTCTAGTCAACAACACCACAGATATGTACGCTCTCAGCATATCCCTGGCATTATTAGTACCCATGGCCTAGAAATGCTGCATGCCTTCCAATAGTTATACTATGCTGGTAGTCCTTCATTACTTTCTGCCTGTATATGTGACATACAATTAAGCTAATGGCCTTAGCCCTGTGTACTGTGTACAGCTATCTTTCAGCATACTCCATATGTATGTCTAATGGCAGCTTGTACAAGTCACATAGGTTCATAGGTTGGTACTGGGCTATCTGCCCGAAGGCATATATTAGCCCAGCCACATTGTGCGGTATTCACCGCCCCTTTAGTAGTTCCCTAGACCCTTGTACTAGCAGCTAGTACCCTTGGCCCCTATCTAGTAGTGCTGTTGGTGTGATCCCCGGTATGAACTTTCTGTTACCCATCCACTCATCAAGGTTCCCCTTGAAGAGTGATAGTGAGGGGCTCTATCTTATGTAGATCGAGACCCTGTTCCATAGTAAGGGAAGTCTCTGCGAAGGGAATCTATCCCTCCAGCATGTTCTATTCATTGTTGTGTTGAGGTTTATATCCCTAGAGCATGTAGCTCGAGTAGATTTGGTTTTGCTAAGAAGGAGCTTTTTCAACAATTCTGGGTTGGACATGGCTCTGTACGTTAGACAGAGATCGCCTCTGAAAAAGCGGTATGCAACAGAGAACAATCTTAGCTTTTTCAATTGTGCTGCATAGGGCAACATATTTATATGTGCCTGTTTTCTGTTGTTATACCTTGTGAGAATGTATGGCTTTCCATCAATTATTCTGTGCACCATTTAATAGTGGCCTGTTATAACTGAAAATTATAAATTAGACTTAACCAGGTTGTCACTGCTTAATCATATGTCCATAACCTGTATCACCAGGTGCTTTTTTGGTAGCTTACCTGTGTATCCTGATCCACAAGTAGCCCATGGTTGTTCTCATTGAAATGCTTGGGATTCATGAGGTAGTTCACTGAAACCATGGACTGGCAGGCCACCGTACTTAATTGTTAACTAATTATGTGGTATCTGAGCAGTCTTCTCTGGTGCATATTGCAGTGCACCTCTTGAGGTATCGAGACACATTAGTTTGGGTTTTCAGCATGTCAAATACTCTGTTAATGATGTTACATGTCATGGTGTATGCTCTGTTATATTCATCTTTACATAACCACAGTCACCTCTTTCTATAGTATAGAAAATGCAGTAGTTGCATATATCACAGTGTTAAATGACCTGACATATGCATTCGTAGACCTGAATATATAACTTCTCAGTAGCCTTCAAGTACAACCTTTTCTCTGAACATTGCTTGTAGGGCTCTTTCCTTTCATATGGAGGCATTGTGTATACCAGGATATGTTGCTACAATGTATATGATATGGCCACCTGCTTACTGCTCTACTGGACAGTTAAGAGATGGCCACTCCTTCCAGTTATAGTAGCATTCTGCTGCTTCACTTGGAGGGGGGGGGTGCAATCTATTGCACCAAGGAGATGAGGGAGATTGGCAAAAAAAAAATATGTGTGTGTGTGTGTGTGTGTGTGTGTGTGTGTGTGTGTGTGTGTGTGTGTGTGTGTGTGTGTGTGTGTGTGTGTGTGTGTGTGTGTGTCTTTATCTTTCCTGTGATGTATTAGGGAATCTGATATAATAAAACAACCAAAGTTGGTGGTACAAATGAATCTTTAATGAGCCTTTCTTCTAGTGTCTGTGCAAAACATGCCTTCACAAGAAGTACAATTTAACTTCGAACACACAGTAAAAAAGAAAAGTCCACTCCTATTAATGATCAAATGACCAATAAAAATAAATAAATGATTAAGTATTAAATAACAGCATACCAATTCAATTACCTATCTAACCCAAACAAGTGAAGAGTATTATATTGCAAAATAGAACACATTTCTTTATACCATAAAATATTTTAACGTTGCCATGAATGAGTTCCATACTTCTGTAATAATATAGAATTCCTGCTTTTATTTGACTATAGTCACCATTTTGGCAACTTAAAAAAAAAATGTTCTGGTAACAGACTATCCAACTTTTTATTTTTTTGTATTTCTGCAGTGCTCCTTTAGTCTAACAGAGAAACTTTTTTAATTTTGTTTATCTAAAATAATATGTACCACAGGGCATTGTATTACATAAACTACATCCCTACGACTACAAAAATAATATTGCATAATATTGCTTAACTCTAACCTATTACAATTAATAGTTAAGAAATCATCCAATGACATAAAATTACACATATTGCAAGAACCACAGATTATTCTACTACTTCTTAAATTAATATATCCCTTTTGGACTGGAAACAGGTGTAGGTTCACCGCTGTGGCTGTTTTATTATAAAAATTCATGTTTGTATGTACACTTACTAGGGCTGCTCTTAAGTAGTGGACTTGTGCACTAGGTGAAAGGGTGTATGACACTCTCCACTGTGCACACACCCCTCAAAGGCCCTTTTCATTTTCTCCCATTCTGGCCTCCACAC
The DNA here is from genome assembly GCF_019279795.1 of Protopterus annectens. Classification (NCBI taxonomy): domain Eukaryota; kingdom Metazoa; phylum Chordata; order Ceratodontiformes; family Protopteridae; genus Protopterus; species Protopterus annectens. Next base: position 179,333,977 of record NC_056730.1, on the reverse strand, counting down.
ACAATCCAGATTACATTTTTCCTTCTTTTTCTCATACTTTGTCTTACTATTTATCTTTCTTTTTCCTGCAACTTTTCAGCTAACCCAATCTGGCCATGCATGTACTGTAGTAATTGTAAAGTAAAAGACTGAGTTAACCCAGGGGTCTGGGGCACAATTCACGCCCCCAAACTGTGGAGTTATAGATACTGTGAGATATATTTTAGATCCTTTTTTTAAAAATAGTGTTAAAGGCGCAAAATGTAGCCGCGGTGGTGCAGCGGTAGCATTGTCGCCTCACAGCAAGAGGTTCTCCCATTCGATTCTCGGCTGGAGCGCCTTCTGTGTGGAGTCTGCATGTCCTCCCCGCGGTCGAGTGGTATTCAAAAGACATGCGTGAATGGACGTGCCTTCGTTGAAGGTTGGGCATCGAGCTGGCACCTCAGCACCATAAAAATCTACTGCCAATCATTAGCGGACCGGAGTACCACTGTGGTGACCCCTAACCGGGAAAAGCCAAAAGAAGAACAGTGTTAAAGGTTCAAAATGTGCTTATCTTTTCAAAGAAAAAGTGTTCCCATGCATATTTATGCTTGCAAACACTTTTTTGAATGAAAAGAAAAGTGTGTTTTAAAGCCTTTAAAAAATATTACATTTTAAATACTGCTTCTGAACGCGGAAGACTAAATGTTGTTAAGCCATGTTTATGGCATTAATATTCATAGGAAGGCAGGGAGCAGTTACGTCATTCCAGGTTCCATTTCTAATGCTGCTGTATTAACGCAGGTAAGTAATTGTAAATTATTGTCATAATTACCAAAAATAATCAACAGCTTGGCAATGGCATCACTAATATATATATATATATATATATATATATATATACAGAGAGAGAGAGAGAGATGGTAAGTTGGGAAAGGCAGTAAGGGAACTAAGAGGAAAGTAAATGGCTTAGGATAGGTAACAAAGGCACTCAAACAAAAAAGACGCACAAGACTGACAGGAGAGGTGCCATACAATCAGGGATGGGAGGCATACCTCTCAACCTTTTAGATTAAGAAATCTGGACAAAGCCTAAAATAATGGTGGGACAAAGGATGTAAAACAGGGATAGATTTTAAATATTGCTCCTATATACATAGAACGTTGCTAACATAAAAGGATCTGTGTTAGCATGCATTTTCTGAAGATAAGAAGTCAGAAACTGAAATGTATGATATTATTTAGTGACTTCAGTCCTTGGTGATGTGCCAGAAAATCATAAATTTTATGAAAAACAGACCAAAAATTTGAGGTGAAAATCTGGACAGTTGAGAAGTATGATGGGATGACAGTGAAGAAGGACTGACACATTAGACACACAGAGGAAAGGCAATAGAGATATGGAGGACTGGATAACAAACAAGGGTAGGCATAGGCACAAAAGGAATGAAAAGGAACACCAGGATGGGACTAAAGCATGGGGTGCACAGCTGCACTCTCTGCCAGCTGTGACCTAGTAGGAACTTATTCCCCACTTTTGGCTCCCTCACCACTGGGCTCTGGCCTTGAGTTTAATCTAGTGCAGGGCAGTGACACAACTCCACCATTTAGCAGGAGGGACTCTCTAGCCGTGTGATTTGGGCACCAATCATTTCCTCCAGCTACCACTGAGTAACATATGCATCACATCCACCCTCAAGGCTTCTGGCAGGTGCTATTATAGCACCTTTCTCAGCATGGCTGGTGGCAGTGGCCACTGCTGGCACTGCCAGGGTATGGAGGTGACAGAAGCAGCTGAGGACACAGATGGCTGTAATGTTAGTGGTGGTGTTTACCACTGGTGGTGGGATGACAGAGCTGGATGGAGGTAGGGGTGTTAGTCTGGATGGTGTTGCATATGCATGTATATGGCCTTGTACTCTCCCTGTCACTAATCTACTATGTTAATTACTACTCCCTTTACTTCCACAACTAACCTGCACAATGCTGAATTTTGTCCAACCTGCATGGTAAAATGTATATATCTACGTTTAGCCTATTTTATTTTGCAATTGAATATCAAATGTTTATACTTTCTTGACTGTATGCATTTAATTCTAATTGTGCTTTACTTTTCTCTGTATGTGTGCATTTTTTTTCTGATGGTTTCACTTGTATAATCCTACCTGAATACCTAACTTTATGCAAACGGTATAGTTCTCTTTAATACTGTGTATGAAGCATTGTATTTATTCTTCTGTGGAGCATTTCTCCCCAGACTTCCGCTGAAAAAGGATGCTAGCTCAGTCGGACTCTCCTAGTCAGCAAATTAAATAAATAATAATAAAATAAATGTAAAAAAAAGCAAATATGTGTATATAATGGAAAATATAGTGAGAAAGATGGTAGAGAGAGAGAAAAGTACAAATACAGTGAAAATTTAATGTGAAACATAATCTGAGTCTGACTATTTTATATGTGCTATAATGTGATGGTCATGAAACACTCATCCCACTGCAACAATGATTTGCCAATATAGTTCCCCCTATGGACTTCCACATTGAATGGTAATGCTTATAGACAATGAACTAGATCAGCAGTCTAAGAAAAGCCTGCAGTGAAATACGAATTAATGACATGTAACACACACTCTTGCACAATGAAAAAGACAACTTGCAGCTCATTACAAAGTGTGCATCATGTTTTTCTAGGCAGTGTACTCAGAAGGACAAATGAAACACCCACTGAACTTTGCTTGTAGTAGCTGAAGAAATGAGAAAGTGTTGGGAATAGAAACTGATGACTTCAGCATCTCTAATTCATAAACTGAAGCCTGAAGAACTACCTACACAATCCTACTGCAAGCTATATTAAAACATACATTAACATCAGTACAGGCACTTTAATACAGTACATATGTGAAAAGTGAAACAATACCATGGAGACTGCAGTTCTTACCTTATATATCAATGATGAGCCAATATACAACTCCTCGGGGACTTTAGCTTACAGCCTTCGGCACCTGTAATCTGAAAAACATTGCAAATCAACAGTTCAGAAAACCCTGCAGTGACACATACACTAATGATGTGAGTAATGCACACTTGTAGAATGAAAAGTCTACCAAGGCAGGAACTGAACTCACTGCCAGCATAATAGTAGGACAGCAGCACCTTAAGAATTCAGCTATAAAAGTGCAACTACTGATATATATCTAATCAACCCTGTAGTGCTAGATGCTGAACATGCCCCATACAGGCAACTGCATTTTCCAAATATTAGGTAAGGTCACAAATGGTCCAAAGTGGTAAGTAAACAAATACTTCCTAACGTACCTCTTGCACTTGTAACCTATTAGTGTACCCTCTTAAACAGCATAATGTTACAGGATAGATACTAAACAACTGACAGTATACAACATAACTTGCTTGTATGGTAACAATTTAGCTACAGTCTATGACATTGCTGACAAATCATATGTATCCAAAAATGAAGTATTACTGGGGTCATTTGATAATGTGACAAACCCTGTTAAAATCCAAACTTATCCTGACTACTGATATGACAAATGATAGGATTGCTAACATGTAAAGCAACAGTACTAGTAACAAGTACATGTACCCCTGTGCTCCCTGAGATGTGCATGCTTTATCCTGTCGATCCATCCTTAACCCCTTTTTCCAGTTTTTGCACATGGGGTCGAGGTGTCACTTCAACAGTGGCAGTCATCTAGAGCCAAGTTTTTTATACCCCTGCTGCAATAGTTCTTCCACACCACACAGTCACACTCACACCTATGACCATTTTAGAGTATGCAGTCCACCTACTGCATGTCTTTGGAATGTGAAAGGAAACTGGAGCACCCAGAGGAAACCCACAAGAGCACAGGGAGGACATGCAGATTCCACAGAAAAGACATCCTCGCCAAGAATCAAACCAGGGAGCCTCTTGCTGTGAGACAACAACACAGTCTGAGGCAACAACACTGTGGGCTGTGCCACTGTGCCACCCTATCTATCCTCTTTATCCCTCTTTATCCTCTGCATGTCGGCATTCCCTGCAGTCTGCTCAAGAGCTGTGGAGAAAGAAATGGGAATCTGTTAGACATTTGCATGGCACATAGTAGCTGCTTACACGTGTAGGGCTAAGCTATGGATTACTTACAGTACATAATTGGTGGCTGCTCCCTCACTTCTGCCAGCCATCGGCACAGAAGGTCAAAATTTCTATTTTTGATAACATTGCAATGGTGGTGGCATTGTTCACCATTTCTTGGTATTCCAGTGGCAAGTGTCACCTCTTGTTGCAGGTCTCTCTATGACTCTGCCTTATATTGAAGCCCTTGGTAGTCATCCTCTATGAGTCTTGACCTTTAGTATTGGTGAAGAAGGTGAAAGAAGACTTTGGACTCCTCTGGACACGCCTAAGCTCTTTGCCCGCATCTGCATTTGCCACTCTAATAGTCTGCAGAGGAGAACTTTATGAAATTTTTTGTTATACCCAGTTTTGCATTAACCACCTATCAACCAGTGGGGATCATCTCATTTGACCAGTGGCAGAAAAGCCCAATATAAATAGTGTATTATAGTGGTTAAAAATAGCTGTTTGAGCTGTGAGACATAGCGGTCAAAGATTTTTGGTATATAGTAGCTGTAAACTTTGCATTACAGCAACTCCATTATGTGTTGTGTGAAATTACAGATATTCCCCTAGAGCACTTAACCATGCATGTGTACTGCTGCTTGCAAGTACCTGGGCATTTGCATTACACTGCATAGAAGGCAGCGTGAAATTTAACCAGTGTGCACAATTTGAAAACCAAGCATTTCAGAAATGTGTGTGCGTTGAGCCCTCATTTGCATATTTATTGCACCCAGACACCAGAGCAAGCACGAGAGGAAAAGTGTGCTCCTCATCATGCTACTGAAGAAGCTAGAGGGCAGCAGTAACATGAGGGAGCTCAAGGAGTGCTTGACTTACACCTGTTTAACCTCTAAGTAGGTAACTCCCAAGTTTCTACAGCTTAACACAACCAGAAAATCCAGCACTGCAGGCAAACAACAATTAACAATGCAAGACCAAAATAGGGACAAGTTGGCCTTATGCTGGAGTAAAATCAAATTTTTGTTAATACAAAAACAAACACTTTCACACCTAATGATGCTGCATTAGACAATAAATGCACACTCTCCTTAAATACTGTTAAAACATCATGTGATTTAAATCAATGATACAAGCTACACGAGTATTGATTTTAAAGAAATATTGTCATTTAAACCAGGGAATGTAGTAGCTTATAACCTAATAATCCATTCATATTCAATCTCTTCCACAGTAGTAATCACATTGCCACCTCTCAAACTAACATTAGGTACATAGTTGTATACTAGGCTACCCAAATGTGACCCACAAATCTGATTTATATAGGGGGTGATTTACTGACTACCTCTGTCCTTCAGAGACAGGCACCAGACCAAAGGTCAATTTCCAATTACCCATCCATTGTTTCAAGTTGCATTTAAACAGGGTTAGGGAGAAACTCTGCTTCATATTGCTGGGAAGCCTGTTCCAGAGAATGGGAATTCTGTGAGAAACATATCTGTTTCTACAGCATGTCCTATTAATGTCTCAAGCAAAATGCAGATATTTTGATTTAGTAGTTCTGAAGCTGTTTGCTTTGTGGATGTACAAAACATTCATCAAAACAGGTTCCAGAAATGCCTTCTATGCCAGGCAAAGATCACCTCTCAGTAGTCTGTATGATACAGAGTTAAGAGACAGGGCTTTGAATCAAACAGCATAGAGATTTTATTTACTCCCTGTAATATTTTTGTATGGAACCTTTGTGGACATTCCAGTTCCTGCATGCGTCTGGCCAGTTACATACCAAATGGGGAATTATATATATATATATATATATATATATATATATATTTTTTTTTTTTTTTTTTTTTTTTTTCAAGTCTTTTAGGGTTCTAATACCATAAAAGGAATGGACCCCATTCCTAAGTCAAAGTATGCTTAAAGTTCATGAAATTAGTATTGTTTCAATCATTCATGCTAGCCAGAAGTACTCTTCACAGCACCCACATTGTGCCCTGTAATGACTCCTTCTGCATTTCGTATGGAGTTTATTGGTAACATATCTAAGTATGACTGTAAATTCTTTTTTATAAGACCCATTGCTCATGCTACTTATGGAACCATCTAGGTATCTTTCTTCCACATTGCCCTCATTTCTGCCTGCAAATCCTGGCATTTTAGGACTTTGTGTGTGTCTCTCTGTATGTAAGACACTGTAGTTACTGGGTGTAGCACTTTTTATCTTCTTTTCATGGTTACTATAGCTGTTTCCTCACGTCTGTTTTTGAACTGTTGGTAATGGATGATCCCATGTGATATAAACTTCATTATTTTTTATGATACTTTGTGGTTCATGTTTCCAGTGTTTTTCAGCTACTTCGGTATTACAATCTTTACACAATCCCCAGTACAACAGTCTTGCCACATTATTATGCCTCTCAGTACACAACCAGCAACAAGATGTGTGACTGTGTCCAATTCTGTTTTACAAAACCTACACTTGTCTGTTTCTCTCACATGTTCAATGGACTTTATAAACCAACATGTACATAGTCCACTGTCTTGGATTGCCAATATTAAGCTTTCATCTTTTGGTTTAAATTCATCTCAACTTAACCATTCCTGCATTCGATCCTGATCAACATGAGGCTGTTCCAAGATTTTTCTATACTTGCAACTATATTTATGCATTTTCTACATTTCTTGCCTTGTCTGATCCTTCACCTTATATTCTTTCATTTGTGTTTTTGTTTTTTTTTTTTGGCACATTCAGTTGCTGCCTGAGTGTGATCTACTTCTGGTTTGATTTCCAGTCCTGCTTGACACTGATATGCTACTCCTAAACTAAGCATGGAAGTCATCTTAGACTTATTTTCCTCATGTTTCAAAACTTTCACTACATTTGGGTCTTGTGAGGTCAGCAGATATGTATGCAGTTCCACTATTGCAGATCTATACATGTAATACATGTAATCAATTTCGAGGAGGCCCATACCTCCTTCAGAATGGAGAATATATAATCTTGGTATGCAATGATTTTTATAAATCATTTGATGAGCATGAAGCATCTTTCTTGTTTCCCTGTCCATCCTATCCAACACATTTTGGGGCTAGTCAACCTCTCCAAAACTGTAAGTTAGGACAGGAAGAGCAAATGAATTTATAGCTTGGACTTTGTTCCTGGATGTCAACACCATTTTCAGTATTAATTTAAATCTTCTAAAATATTCCTTACTAAGTTTTATTTCCATTTGTTCATGTTTTGTTGTGATCATCCATCACTTCACAAATATTTATATACTCCCTCTTGCGCAAGTTCTTTTATATCACATTCCTGTCCCAAACTGATGTTTTCTTGGTGCTGCAGCTTTCCTGCTTTAAAGGTTGTTTTTGCACATTTATCAAAATCAAATGGCATTCCCATATCATCTGAAAAAGTTTTTGACCACTTGCAGTTCTGCTTTCAGTTCCTCATCTGATGAACTATACAGTTTTAACTCATCTACAAAAAGAAGGCAAAAAGATTGTATACTTTGTTGTTTTCTGGGAGCCAAATTGTAGCCATGACCCATGACCTAATCTATTAAGCAGACAATTTAATGGGTTAAGGCAAGAAAAAATAGCAGTGGTGACAGAAAGTCACCCTGGAATATCCCCATTTGAATTTTTATCCCTGGAATAATTTGCCACTGTTTCATGGTCACTGTAATGTAATCGATCAGTATAGGGTGTATCATATATTTTAAGCACTCTTTTATCCATGAATGTGGGATACTGTCAAATGCTTTTTTATAGTCTGTCCATGCCATACTTAGATTCTTCCCCTTTTTACAGTTCTTTATTATGACTTTATTTATCAGCACATGGTCCTTTGTTCCATATAACTTTCTTTTATTACCGTTTTGTTCTTTTGCTATGATTGAGTTTTCTTCTAAATAAATATAAACTTTGTTGGCATCAATTCCAGTGTATAGTTTATACGTCATTGGAAGGCAAGTTATTGGCCTATAGTTTTTATGATAGCTTGCAGTTTCACTCTTAAGTAAGAGTATTGTTTTTTTCTATTGTTAACCAGGCTGATGTCTGGTCAGGGTGTGCATATAAATAGTTCTTACTTACGGCTAATTCTTCATGTAAAGATGTTAATACTTTTAGCCAGACTTGGACTGAGGTTTTCCAATTAGAAGCTTTTCTTAACTTTATTTCAATCTCTCTGGACGTTACGTCATCCCATTTCATATCCTGTACATTTGAACTTGCTATTCTTTCTTTTAATTCTTCTATCCATTTAGCATCTTTGTTATGTTGAAAAAAGGATCTTCATAAATATTTCTCCAAAATGTATCTGTTTCTTCTTTTTTTGGTAGTGTTTTAATTCCTTTTGCTTTGTTCCCCAATTCTCTATAAAACTTTTTTGGGGTCATAAGTAAATTGCTTAGTTTTGTACTTTTCCTTTACACTTATCTGCATATCTTCTACGTTTTCCTGCATGTGCTGATATTTTTAGTTTATTATTTGCAATAGTGCACAATAGATCCTGGTCTGTTCTGATACTGTGCATTGCTTTTATTATGTCTATCATTCTGAGTATTTTTTTATCTGTTCCCTCTTCTATACTCTTCTTACAGTGACACGTATTGTCTTAATTGCTTTATAGTTTTCTCTATTCGATACTTACATGGTGGCATTTGATTTCTCCCCTTCCTTTCCCTTACTACCCTATGTTTTTGTAGTAAGACTTTATCTGTTATTAATTTAGCTGCACAGTAATATATCCTATTTACTTTTGTTATATCACATGAATCTCTATGAACAGTCCTAATTACTATGGTCATTTGTTTTATCAAACTTCTAACTTTTGAGGTTTTATTGACTTTCTGTAGTCTATTTCTTTCATTGATGTTATTATGTCTGTCCATTTCTATTAAGTCAAGCAACTCTTCTTTGACGATTTTCTTTAAAACTGAGGGCATATTCTTTGTTCTCCATTTCCTGCTGGCATTCTATAGAAAGTACCAGATCATCTTCCTGTGCCACATTCTCTTCAGTTTCATCCTGTGTTATCCATTGCTCTTTCATATGAGAGCTCACTGGCCTATCATTCCACAACATTGACTGTGTCAGAGTTGCTACAGTTTCCTGTTCCTTCTCTTGCTGTACAACTCCAACTGAACATTTGTACTGGTTTCCTATGAAAGGCTCCGAAGTATCTTCATATGGCAACTAATCAGATGTTTCCTACTCCACTGATTTCTCCTTAATTTGGAGATCTATTGCTCTATCCTGCTATGATGTTATCTGAGTTAGATTTTCTACACTAAATCCTTTACTTTGCAGGTAATCCATAACCTCGTTTCCTATTTCTTTAACTTCTCCATTACTAATCCTCTTTTCTATTTTTTCTCTTTGTTTTCTTACTTTTTGTTTTGTAAAATTTTCCATCAGATAACTCTGCATGTATTTCTCTTCAAATATCTTTGGTGTTGCTGTTTTTGTATTGATTAGTTTTGCTTTCTCCTTTGCATAGATATTGCACCATATTAAATCTCTTTTTCTTTTCCATGTCCATATTTCTTCTTCAGATGTCTCCTGCTTCTACATACTATGGGGACTCGTTGTTTCATTATATTGTGATATAACCTGTGTTAGACTTTCTGTACTAAATCCTTCACTTTGCAAGTATTCCATAACTCATCTTCTATTTTTTAACTTGTACTTTACTAATCTTCTGTTCTACGTTCCCTCTTTGCGATCTTATTTTTTTTTATTGTCAATTTTTCCATATCTGGATGCCTTTGCCTGTATTTCTCTTTGAATATCTTTGGGGCTGCTTTTTTTGTGTTGATTAATTTACCTTTCTCCTAGACATGAATATTGCAATATACCAAATCTCTCTTTCTTTCCCATGTCCATATTTTTTATACCTTTCAAAAGTCTCTAGATTTTGTTCTTTATATTTTCACACTTTCTCGGTCACTTCTTTTTCCAAACAGCAAAGGTTTCTTGGTCTATATAATGTTTTTCATAAATCTGTTGTATTATTGAACAGAGATTTTTATTTGAAGCTTCTGACAGTTGTCCTTGCGGAAGTATTTTTCTTTCTTCTAATTTCTCTCTTAATATTTCTGTATAACTTCTGTCTGGAAATTCTGGGCTTCTTGCATAAAAGTAACAATGCATAATTTCTTTCTTATCCTCGGTAGTCCACTCTATTGTCTTTATGGCTCTTTTTTGCCATATCAAATTTTGTGATTTTTGTGGACTGCTACTTCCTTCAATGGATGAGGCGCATCCCCCCCCTGGGCCTGGCCCAGCCCCATTGTAGGAATGTTTTTGTATCCTGAGGACTCCACACTGTCATTTTTTCCAGTCCTGGCACCAGTGTGCCTACCAGGACTGGACACTTTTTTATCCCGAGTCTTGTGCACCTAGCTATCTTTTATTTTTTTGACCCACTTCTGTCCATGATACATGCTATATAAAATACAGTCTATATATTAGTGTTGCTTTGGTGAGATTTTGTGAAAAACAGGGTCCACCTCATGAAGGTACTCACCAAGACATAAGGATGAATTCAATCCCAGCAATACTACTCTCCTTTGCTTGCTGACTTACCATCTCTCCATTCCAACCCCGATGGGTCTGATGATGGCTGAGTAAAATAGTATGATGATGTCTCTGGACCTAGATGCCATGCCCTTACTTTTAAGTTGAGCAACATTGAAGGATTTTTCTTACTACCTTGGACACATGTTAGTCAAAGGTTAGGTTACTATCTACATGAGATCCCTAATCCCAGACTAGTGAATCAACTTTTATGGGTGTTTTCTTGATGATGTAGTTACCTGGTGTGGCTAACTTCCCACAACATACTATAATGCATTTATTGGCATTGAGTTTTAAACCATGGCTTTGGCAACAAATGTTTGTCTGAGTTAGACCTTCCTGAAGAGTGTTCCCATCTTGGGGGGATTTAATGACTGCTCTCAATTTGCAGTCATCTGCGCACTTAATCAGCTAGAGGCATTTGACATTGGTTTTGATCTCCAATAAGTAGATGCCAAAGAGATACAGGCCCAACACAGAGCTCCAGTGGACTCCACTGGTGAAAGGCTTCTGTGGAGGTGGCCTCACTAATCCTAACATCTTGGGTTCTATCTGTGAGCCATCTATCTATCTATCATGTTATAAAGGCATTTATGCCTAGTTCCATATGTTTGTTGACAATGCCCGAGTGGGGTATTATTTCAAATGCTTTAGCCAGATCTAGGTAGGCAGTATACACTGATTTCCCCTCATCCATTGCCTTAGTGACCTTTTCAAAGAAGTCCACCAAGTTCAGTAAGCATGACTTTCCTATGACCTTCCTTTCATAAAGCCAAACTGAGATAAAGCCAGTGTCTGTAGGTCTCCTATGTCCCTGTTGATAATTTCCATGTTAATTCTTTCCATGACTTTGCAAGTAAGACTAGTTAGACTAACAGGACTGTAGTTTCCAGATTTGGTGAAGTCATCCCTCATGGGAGGGGAATGACAATTACAGTCCTCCATTCTTTTTGGCACAAAACCTGTTTTAAGGCTATAGTTAAATAGTGCCTCCAGTGGTCAGTAAGTATTCAATAGTTATAGTTGGGGGGATTATGGATTATGTTTGATGATATTTCTTGGTAGATGGTTGGGGATGATGAGGGGGTAAAATTTGAACTGAATTTGTCCACTAATAGGATTGCTAGACTGCCAGACTCTGTAAATGTGGCACCATTAATCACCAGTTCACCACATTACTGTGTGCTGCCCTTGACATTTCTGACAGAGCTGAAGAAGGCCTTATGGTTATCCTTCACCTGAGAAGCTATCTTAACCTCAAAGTTGGCTTTATTTGATCTAATTAGCCCTCTTAATTGCCTATTTAGGTTGATGAGAGAGTTTCTATCTTTATATGAACTACTCTTTCTGATTTTTGCCATATTATTTCCTTTTGTTGTATATCCTGTTTAATTTGGGATGCCACTAGGGCAGTTTGTTTCTAGGACTAGTTCTGGGCTTACTTTTGGTAGTTACAGCAGCCTTTATGCAGCCATTGACCTGATTTTACAGGATTATTAAGAGCAATTTGGTGTAGATTGCTGTATTCTCAGTGTTTGAATGGGCATTAAATTATGATAAACCATCACTTAATTGAAAGGTAGTTTGCCTTTGAATAATTCCTAACTGTTACCGATTTTACTGGAGTTACAGTGTTGATTTTTGATTTTGGAGACAGCTTTATGGTCAGACCTTAGCAGGGAGGACAAGACATTGGGGTGCAGCTTTTTGCCATATTTGTGACTACAAGGTCCAATATGTTGGAGTCTTTAGTGGGCATATTCACTATTGGTCAAGGATGTTTGTATTTATGAAGTGCAGGAATCTTTATGTCTGTAGATTTGAGGCCGGGGGGGGGGTAATTAAAATCTCCCAAGAGCAGAGGGTTAAGTTGGATGGTAAGTGTCTCCAGTAGGTCCAGTATGCATTGTGAGCTTCTTGGGACATGGAGGGTGAGCTATTCCTGTCTAAGATATAGTAGGGGATTTTGTTTCTGGTGATCTGAACAAGGAGGAACTCCAGCTTGTTATCCTGTTTGACCAACCTAAAGTTATGGTTGTTACTGATGTATATCGAGACACCTCCACCTTTAGCCTTTGTGTGCACAGCTACTGGTATAAAAGTGTGGAAGGCATTGAAACCTTGCACTTCCTAGGTATTCTCTGACACTAAACCATGTCTCTGTAACTGCACCATTGTCTACATTCTCCTGTGTGAGGAGGGCTTGAAGTGAGTGTAGGTTTTTTTAGGCTCCTGGCATTGAACAATAACATCTTGAGGTTCAGGTGAGTTGATTTTGCTATATCAGTAGGTTTGTCAATTTGCCATTGTCTAAAAAAGGCACTATGAAGGTGGATAAAGTTTAATCCAGTATTCAAAAGCCTAGATGGGACAGATGCAGACCATTCTTGGTAAATCAACATGGTCTGTTAACCAATCATCCTATGCTGACAAATATTGGATCTATTAGAATGGCATTAGGAAGACAGCAAATTGTTAAAATCAATCCTCTTTTCCTCATATTGTGACATCATCCTCTGTTGAAATCAATCCTCTTTTCCTCATATTGTGACATCATCCTCAAGGATGGTAATATGTAGCTCAATACCAGATTTATACCAGCCTGAGACACAGTCTGAGAGCTCTAATGTCTCTCTTCATATAGTCCAAGAAGGTACATGGACTATGATGGAATCATACTGGCATCTGTGGTGTAATGATTTGACTTGAGTAGAGGGGCATCAGCATGTCTTACAATTGAGTCCCCTATGGCAATAGTCCTGGGAAGTGTGTTTGCTTGCCTTAGGGGCTTAATGTTTGGGGCTCCGTTTAGTGTGCCACTCAATGCCAAACTAGCTTTTCTAAACTTGTCAACACACAAGGTATTTGCTCTATATTTAATGCTATACAGGGTAGAGTTTTATGGACAATTCTGTAGGGGAAAATTGCTTTCTAGGATTGATCTGTGGAAAACAATGGATGGGAAGAGTACTTAAATAGCTTATACAACATACAATAGGAATGAAAGAGGGGAGGAGGGGGACTTTGGAATTCAGATTACTATTTGAGGCAGAGGCTCTATATTATTATTATAAAACCATAACAGGAAAGGGGTGGGAGGGGTGGAAAAAGTTAAGGAAGAAGCAGGCTAACTAGAGAGGGATCCAATCAAATAAAGCCAATATTAGAGCTCTTCCAGAAACTTAAAATAAGAGGCAGGCTAGCTAAAGATGGATCCAATCAAAAAAGACAACATTAAATCTCTTCCAGAAAATTCAAGGAAGAAGCAGGCCAGGTACAGAGGGATTCAATCAAATAAAGCCAATATTGGAGCTCATCCAGAAATTTCAAGGCAGAAGCAGGCTAGCTAGGCAGGGATCCAATTAAATAAAGCCAATATTGGAGCTCTTCCAGAAATTTTAGCTTAATGTCTCAGTGATGGGTGGGGTAGACACAAAGAACAAGGGAACAGAAATGCCTTGAATGCAACTTCGCTGAACTGCAGGTTAAAATTTCAGAAACATTGGCTTAATGTCTCACTGGGGATGGGGCAGACACAAAGACAGGGGAACAGAAAGGTACTAAGAATGCATCCTTAAGCAGGTAAGTTTTCTTTTTATTATTTTATTTATTTAACATTTGTTAACCGGGAAAGTCCGACTTGGAATGAGGCCAGTTTTCAGCAGAGGCCTGGGAAGAAATGCTCCAGTAATGGTAAGCAGATTATAAAAATGTAGGCTCAAAACTGGAATATCAACAACTCTAAAACCAAAACCAATCCTGGAGCAGGAAAAAAAAAAACAATACTCTCACTATTGAATTCTACTTCAGTTTAAGGCATCAGACTACACTGAAATTTGCCAGTAACTTTGTTTATAGAAAAAATGCAGTAAAATTATTTAAAATAAAATGTTCAAATCTGGCAGTAGTCCACAGTTCTGGCACAACTGTGAATGAAACTACAAGATCAAAGCCCAGCTTGGCTTAAAATACAAATAGCTAGCTTATACAAGTAATTTTATCTGTGGTGATAGAAGTGCAGTATAATGAAGAAACACAAACTTCCCACAATTGCAAATTAACCAGAAGTCTAAGGTCTAAAACAAAGTAAAAAATGTAAACAAACATAAAAAAGCAAAAAAAAAAAATTACAAAGAAGTATTACCCCATAAAAAAGAAAAAAGAAAGAAAACAACAGTTAAGCTCCTACAATTTTCTTAATAGCATCATTTACTGTAAAAACAGACTAGCTGCATATCACAATTGTACATACCTAATTTACACTTCTAGAATAAATTATTGTTTCTCTTATATTAGGTTTTTATAAGTACTTGCTCTGCTTCCCACACTATTCTGTTTGCCAAAATAAAGAGTGGCTTTATTTCTTCTACAATGCAATACACATTCAGCGACTTTTTCAATATCTGTCTTATAATAACTACTATTTATAAAATCAATTTTCATTTTTCAAAAACTTTTGATAAGTCATTATCATATCTAATCAGTCTAGATACTCTCAGAAATTGACTCTCCATCCATCCATCCATCCATAACCTGTTTTTCCCATTTTTGTAAATGCGGCCAGGGTGCCACTTCATTAGTGAGTAATGATTGAAAGCCAGTGTTTACACTGCTAAGCGACTAGCCCTGCTGCAGTTGTTCATCCATACCACACAATTACATGCACACTCACACCTACGGTCAACTTAATGTGTCAAATCTACTTATTGCACGTCTTTTGAATGTGGGATGAAATCTAAAAAACATTAGAGGCACACTGTTCCTATGTGCATATGTATTTTTCTTTCATTCTGTCTTATAAGGGGTAGTATTAATCATACCCATTACATCTTTAAATATTTCTACAGCTTAGCATCTAAAGCTGAAACACAACTTTTCAGGGGTTACAGTAAAACTGAACTAAGCAAAGTGGCATTTCCCACCATTCCCACAGCATGAACTCCAGGAATCAGTGGCAGTTATTTCCAAGGTACTCGCATCTCTGAAGCTTGCTGCTTTTACATTTATGTATCAACCTGCCATCTTGATTTGCCTCCTTTGAATCACCAGAATGCTCATTTTAATAGTATTCCTTATTATGTCAGTATATTAGCATATTCTCCAATAGTGATTGCATCTCTAAATCTCACATACTCAGGAAGTGGCCAGTCATTGTGCAAATTTACTCACTGCAATTCAGCAAAATTTTCTGAATCTGGCCTATAGTTTACAGAGACAGAACAATAAATGGCAATGAGAATGGATATGTATTTTGTTAAATAATTTAAGAATGTCACTTCTTAAAAATGCAGGGCTTTTTTTGTGACAGTACACACTGGGCATCTTGGTTGTGACAAATGGTCATGGCATCCACTACATATTCAAAGGAGATTCATTTTCCTTTAATTAAAAATATATATATTTTTTAAGGGGGTTCTTCTTTAAAAAATCCCTTTGCATCCAATCGCACAGACGCAACAGGTGTTTCCAACCTGTTTTCTTTTTTTTTCAAATATATTTTTATTGAATTTTTCAACCTTTTCAAACATACAAAGGAAACACTGTAAGTCATTGCGGGAAGCAGTAAAGTATAGGTATATATGTAACAGTTAGTGCAAAAACTATGCATTTAGAACACAGCAGTTATCTTACAGGGAAGCTTACATCTTAGAGACCAATATAAGCAGTAAAGACCCCCAATAACCTATTACAGTCAAAGTCTAGGGATACAAATGGAAAGTGGCTTGGAAGGAAGAATATATGACTGTCTTAAGAAGAAAGAAAAGCGGTAAGGAGGGTATAACCATAAAAAACAACTATTTACACCATGTACTTCTATTTATACCATATTTACAATATATTTACACCATGGATGCCAGAGAATAACAAAATGATATAACAAAATATTTTGTAAAATTAAAAGTTACCGTGTGATGGTAACAATGTCTAATGGTTATAGGGCCAGAAATGATACTGATGGAGGTTTTCCTGGAATGTAGTGTTAGAGACCCACAGTTTGGAAGATTATTTAGTTTGGATTAGGTCAAAAAGTCTACACCAGTAATTCTGAAAATATTCTTTTTTCTTTTTGTTATTATTGCATAACTTATGTGCAGATATATATTTGATTGCCATTGATGTAAAGTTTTCCCAAGCTATTGTTAAGGGATTGACCCAGTTCTTGGCTATAAAATATTTGAGAAGGGCACAGGCTGTAACACAGATGTGGCGATGGATAACCTTAAGAGATTTAGGAATAATATTTAAAATCATAGTTTGCCAAGAGAATGTGTTTTTTTCATATCCTATTTTTTCCAACTGAGTTCTGAGAGAACACCAAAGTTTGTAAATATTCTTACAGCTCCAAAAGATGTGAAGTATATCTACGTGTGGGAGGGAAGAGAACGGACAGGTTATGTTTTTATTGTATCCGAATTTCAGTAAGACTGCTGGGGTATAGTAGGAATTATTGTTTATCATAAGCTGAATGTAAATTAGGTTTTTGAAGGGGGTTAAATGTAGGGTATTATTGATTGCTTCGCACTTAGACTCCATAGAAATTTCTCCTTGTATACCGTCCCAATATTTGGAAATAGAAGTGAATGATTATACTTAATGCTTGACACAAGTTTATAGGTGTTCAAAATCATTTTGTTCCATAGGGAGAGTGATTTAATGATAGATTGTGATACTGTAAGGTCTTGCTCCTTCACTCTAAAGTAAGAGAATTTTTGTTTTATAAGTGAGCTAATTTGCCTTAAGAGAGGATCATATTTGTTAGGAGCACCAAATAAAGCTTTGACCTCGGCAACATTTTCAGAGTTACAGAAGTGCCAAACTATGGCTTTCTTAACAATAGGGAAGTTTGTTAGATCGATCATTTTATTATTGATTTTTAAGTTAGGGTTTAGGTGAATAGGTTGGAGAATGGGAATAGTATTGCATAAATTTAAGGAGGTCATCAGAGTTTGAAAGATGCGAATTTTGTTCTTTAGTGTAGGCAAGATCTTGAACTTGTAGTTACCATCAGGTCCAAGAAAAGGGACAGCATATGGATTGAGTTTTAATGGATATATATATATAGTTGCACCAGATTTTGATCCAGGTTGGGTGCCAAGTTTCAGCAGAGGGGTCATAGCAGGCTATTTGAATCAGACGGCTAGCATTAATGATGTCGTAATATAAATTAAAATCCGGGAGACTTAAACCGCCTTTGTTCTTTGGGGTAATTAGATTCCTGTATGATATTCTGGTTGATTTAGGGAACCATAAAAACTTTGAGATTGTGGTTTCCATTTTTCTGAAAAAAATTTTTGGAACATTTAAGAAGATGGAGTTAAGATGAAAAAGGATTCTAGGCAAAATATTCATTTTAATGATAGCAGATTTTGATAGTAAAGAAAGATTGATGTTTTTCCATCTAGTTAGATCGTTATTTATCTGATCCCAGACTCTATATAGGTTTGTTTTTATTAGTTCTTGGTGAGGGTGTGTGAAATTTATTCCTAGGTATTTAATTGTATATTTGAGAGGAATGTCAGACGGGGGAAGTAATATTCTAAATGGTTTGCAGGGTTTAATGGAAAAATAGATGATTTAGCAGGGTTTAATTTATAATTAGCAGCCTCAGCAAAAAGATTAATAGAATTTCGAATTTTATGAAGATCGGTGTTGGGAAGCTCAAAATAGATGTTTGGGTCATCTGCAAATGCAGAATAATTTATATCAATGTTGAAGACTTTTGGGATATGGTGATAAGTCTTTTGCTTAACCCAGAGAAGGAAAGGTTTCAGATATAAATTAAAAAGATAAGGTGAGAGTGGGCAACCCTGCCTAGTGCCATTGGTAATTTTAATAGGGCGTGATAAAGTTTTATTTATATACAGGGAGGTAGAGGCATTGTTATACAGCATTGTAATAGTGTTGATAATCAGATCAGGAAAGTTAAAGAATTTCATGGTTAGGTAAAGGAAGTTTAGATCAACGTTATCAAAGGCTTTGGTAGCATCTATGGTGAGTGCATAATGCTGGTGGTTATCACTTTTTAGAAACAACATTAATGTGTTTAAGGTAAAAGAGTATTGTCACACAGCTGCCTCTGTTTCATAAATCCCAACTGTTCAGGAGAAATGACTGTAGCTATAACTTTCTGAATTCTATTAGCAAAAATGGTAGATAAGATTTTGATGTCAACATTAATAAGGGTGATGGGCCTATAGCAGAGAGGGTTTGCAACCTGTTTTCATCTTCTGCATAAGTGCAACCGATTGTTTATATCTTCATCTTCCACATGGATGGAATTTGAATTCCAGAAGATGATTCGACTGCAGACCACGAATGGACAAGTGAAAGGCATGTGTGTGTGTGTGTGTGTGTGTGTGTGTGTGTGTGTGTGTGTGTGTGTGTGTGTGTGTGTGTGTGTGTGTGAGTGAGAGACATTGAGAGGTCAGAGAGTGTGTGTGTGTGTGTGTGTGTGTGTGTGTGTGTGTGTGTGTGTGTGTGTGTGTGTGTGTGTGTGTGTGTGTGTGTGTGTGTGTGTGTATGTGTGTGTGTGTGTGTGTAAGAGAGAGCTAGGGGTGTGTGTGTATGTAAGAGGGAGTGGGGGATCACACCTCTCAGTTGGCCAGATATTTGCTTCATATTTTTGGTCTGTTTCTCATAAAATTGTGTTTTTCTGGCAAATCCCTGGCAAATCATTGAGGACTGAAGTCAGTAAATAATGGCAGACATTTAAGCTTTAGAATTCATATCCTTCAGAAAATTCATACTTATACAAAATGTGTTGTTCTATCAACTTTCTAAGTTTGTAAGAGCGATATTTAAAATGTGTCCCTATTTTTGGGTTTTTGTCCCACCATTATTTGTGGCTTTGTCCAGATTTCTTGCTGTAAAAGGTTGTGAAGGCTGCCAGCCTAGCCAGATAGAATTTTGCAGATAATTCTGTCATTTGTAAATATGAATGTAAACTACAGGCTTGTTGTCTTAAATGTAAAGAAATAGTGTTGCATCTGGAACTGGAAAAAATGTGACAACAATGCACTCTACCAACCAAAGTAAAGCATGTGGTGACCCTTTGATGTAGACAGTGGTGCCGAAGGGTCTAGATGAAGACATTATTGCTATTGTTTTAACCAAGAGTTAAATTGCTAGATTTAAACATGCAAATGTATTTTTATTGCTCTGCTTCCTGACCAGCTGCAAGATAACAAAAGGAGATGTTAAGAATGTAAATGTAGTTCTGTTAGCCTGGGAACCCAGGGAAGTGTGAAGAATGATGTAATACGTAGCCTGGGAACCCCGGGAAAGTTGAGGAATGATGTAATGTGAATCAGAACTGCAATTTCAATTTAAACAGAGAGAACCAGAGATTAATAAGCATTTTTGTCTTGACCATCCAACTCATCAGCATTCTGCCTGTTTTCTTATGTAAGTTTATTTTAGAAATAGCTAGGAACTAGAAAGATTAGACTAAGTGTTTAGTATTTCTCTATTATCTCTGAACGCTTGACTAGCACTGTGTAGTAAAAAGTATTGTCTTGTGTTTTTATTATTTATTATTAAATATTTTTAAACCTTTCAACTCTGGCTGTTTTGTGTAGAGATAATTTAAGCTCTAGAGTGCTTTGCATATTTATAATGATTACTGTACCAAGTCACTCTAATAAGCCTCGATTGTTTAGTTATACTACCAATTGGATAATAATATTGCACAGTAATAATTGGACACCCTTCTAAGGGCCTTTGAGTAGCTGATAAATGTTAGCTGGGTGGTGGCAGGTGGTACTACTGTATAGTCTGGGTAATAGGGGCACAACTGGAGAACCTGTGCCAGCCTTTTCCAGGAGTGTCTGTGTGGTTGTATAAACTCTTATCTCAAAGTGTGTGTGTGTCAGCTACTTGGGCAGGGACATGAAGCACTGGTTGGACAGAGAGGGTGTTGGAGGTTTTAGCTTACCCAGCTATGCTGAGATCTGGTCCCTATAGCTGTGCCAGTGAGGAGTCTTATTGGGGACCTGGGGAGCAAGGGAGCGACCAACCCCAGCCTGACTGTGATCTCTGTGTGCTGCTAAGGGAAATTGCCCTTTACTGTGTGTATTTGTTATCCTTTCTTTATATATGAGACGCCCTCTCTGGTGTTAGTGGTGAGGACTGAGGCTCATTGATTGCTGGGCCAGGGCAAGGGCATCACATATTAATTGTATGGCAGTAGTGGGATATCCACATCACATATTAATTGGTGGCAAATACTTATTGGCTTGTAGTGGTGTGGGTAAAGTGAATTCCTGTAGCTTGTGTACAGTGAGCTTTGAAGGTGTTTTGTACTCTAAATCAGCCACGTAATGAATACTCAGAGTTCAGATCACAATTGTTTTATTTATTTTGTTAGCTTAGTTAGTCAGGGTGAGCAGGCAGCATGTTAGTAGAGGAGTATGGAAAGCTGACAAGGAGCCAGCTGGTGGAGATGTGCCAGGCTAAGGGCTGGTGCATGGAAACCTGACTAAGGCACACCTGATTGCAGCCTTGGTTACAGCTGCATCAGAAAACAGCAACCAGGAGGACAATTGGTCTGGCAGTGGAGATGTAATAACCTCGGAGAATGGACAGCTCAACCTTTCTGCAGAGGACTTAAAACTCCATCTGGAGCTAAAGAGAATTGAGTTGGAGGCCAGGCGTTTGGAAATAGAGGCCGAGGAAAAGGAGAGGCAGAGGAAACATGAGAGAGAAATGCTGACTCTTTGCCAGAGTCATGGAGGTAATGGAGAAGGGAGTAACTGGACCCTAGAAGCACAACAGGTCAGTAAATTTCTTCCGCAGTTTAGAGGGTGATAATTTTGATAGTTTCATTCATATGTTTGAGAGAGTATGCAAACAGTATAGTGATGACCAAAGGCTCTTGGTATGGTTCCTGACCCCCTTACTCCATGGTAAAGCTGTAACTGTATTGTCTAAAATGTCTGATGTTGCATGTTTTGATTATACTGCTGTAAAAAATTGTCTATTAAAGTTTTTAAGCTAACATCTGAAATGTATAGGAAAGTTTTCGTGAGCATAGATGCAAGGCAGATGAAAGTGTGTGTGAATATGTTGCTGAACTGAGCATTTATTTCCATACGTGGGTGAGTGGATGTCAGGTCACCACTTTTGAAGGGCTGGCAGACCTTTTGGTGAGGGAACAAGCCCTTAGCACTTTGCCTGAGGACATAACCATCTGGTTAGCTGATAGACAATTGCTGCTTCAGATGAGTTGGGGAAGAAGGGAGACATATACCTGGCAAGCAGGGCAGCCCTGCACAGGAAGGGGAACCCCAGTACTGCTCATGGGTCTAAAGGAACCCATGGTGGGCAGCACAAACTGCCCCAACAGAATCTGCCAGTAGCAGGGGAAGCCACTAGTCCAGGTACATGTCCAGGAGCTAGGGTTAAATGTTTTGAATGCAACCAGTGGGGCCATGTGGCACACAGGTGTCCATGGAGGGCAGGTGGGGAATAAAAGGTGAGGAGCCAGTAAGTGGGAAAGGGTCTATATCACTTCGATGAAACGGCAGAAGTTCGAACACCATATGTTTGAACTTCTAACCTCGAAGTGCAAAACCATCGAAGCCTTAGAACAGCGATTTTTTTCCCAGGGAAAAAAATTGCTGTTCCAAGAAAACACACACTCAACACAAGCACACCAAAATAAATATCCACACATATACACTTCACAAAACCCTACTTCCAACCCTACACTAAACTGTACAAACACTACTATCTATCCACTTACCTTAACCCAAACCCTAACCCTAAGGTCCGTCACTATCATCACTATCACACACTCACCTCACCCACACCCTAACCCTAACTCACCTAACCTGCGCCCTAACCCTAACGTCCGCACAATCGCACACTTACCTGAACTCGACCCGTAACTTTCCACCACAGTGCTGAAAATAGCAAAACCACATAAATGGCCAACCAAATTCTTTCCCTAGGAAAAAAATTCAGTGTTCTGCAGCTTCGCTATTTTCAGCATTCACTGTTTTGGGTTCGATATTAGAACATTCAATGTTTTCAAATGTCAGTGTTTTAATATAGACCCAGTGGGAAAGACAAAATGCCAATAGTAGGTTGTCTTGGGACAACAAGGGTACCAAACTACCACCAGAGGTTATATCCTATTGTAGTGAATGGCAAAGAGGCCATTGCCAAGAGAGACACAGCCCCTGATATAACCATTGTAAAGCCTGCAATGGTTACAGAGGAGCACTACCTGCGTGAGCAGTCTACTCCAGTCAGGGCTTTAGGAGGGATCCCATTCCAAATACCTTTGGCTAGGGTTCACCTTGACTGGGAGGGTGGAAAAGGAAGCAAGCAAGTAGGTGTGTTTGAGGATATACCTGCAAGTGTCCTGATAGGGAATGATTTTGATAGTGCATTACCCTGTGCTTGTGCCGTTATACGCAGTCAGGCTTGGAGACAAGCAGTTAAGTCTGGTAGCCTGGGGACACCCAGACAGACTGCATATTTGCAGTCAGGACCGGTGAGGTGATTACTTCAGGGATGGAGCTACCCTGAAGCAGTGAGACTGAAGGTGAGCCACATCTGCTTGTGGGTACTGATGGCCCCTTGGACAGAGTGACTGCAAAGGTAGAGGTGAGTAGTAGTACCCAGGCTGACAGTGAGGCACCACTGTCAGAGGATGCCAGATTTCCTGTGGAAGGGGAGCTGGGAAGGGTTACAAGGAGAGAGTTGAGACAGGCTCAGCTCTCAGACCCTACATTGCAAGGCCTGAGGCAGGTAGCTAGGGAGATGCCTGATTCTCAGGGAAAGGGGGAATCATTATACTGGGACAAAGGGTTACTATACAGAGAGTTGACCCTTGAGAGAGGGCTAGAAGGTGAGAGAGTACAGCAGTTGGTAGTGCCTAGAGCCTAACGTCTGGCACTTCAAGCCATAGCCCATGATATTCCCTTTGCAGGTCATACAGGCATAAAACGTACAAAGAGGCATATTATGTAGAACTTCTATTGGCCTGGAATTTCCAGAGATGTAACAGGGTACTGCAGAACCTGTGAGCAGTGCCAAAATGTAGGCAAGGCAGGAGACAAGGTGAGAGCTACTTTGATGCCTTTGCCTGTGATTGAGGAGCCATTTCAGAGGGTATCTGTGGATATTGTGGGACCTCTGAGTACCCCAAGTTCCACAGGGAAAAAGTATATCCTAGTGGTAGTGGATTATGCTACATGATACCCTGAGGCAGTGGCTCTGTCCTCCATTGAGGCAGAGAAGGTGGCAAATGCTTTATTAGAGATTTTCAGCAGGTTAATTTTCCCAAACAAAATACTGACTGACAGAGGTGCCAATTTCATGTCAGACCTGCTGGCTTGTCTGGGGAAGTCCTGTGGGGTGAAGCACATGAAGACCACCCCCTACCATCCCCAGACTAATGGTCTTGTTGAGAGGTTAAACTCTACAATTCAGTCCATGCTACGAGCATTTGCAGATCAGTTTAAGAAGGAGTGGGGCAAATATTTGCCCCATCTGTTGTTTGCTTACAGAGAGGTTCCCCAGGAATCCATCAGGTTTTCACCCTTTGAGTTGCTGTATGGGCATAGGGTGAGGGGACCTCTAGATTTAATTTGAGATGAGTGGGAAGGTGAGTGCAAGTCTCACATGCAGTCTGTTGTGGCAATAATCCTAAACCTCAGGACAAGGCTCAGGGAACTCATGGGCTTGGCCCAGGAGAACCCGGCAGAAGCCAAACAACAGAAAAAGGTGTGGTATGGCAGTAATGCTCAAGCTAGAGAGTATGCTGTGGGTCATCAGGTAATGGTTCTCATTCCTGTCAGACACAACAGGTGGCAAGCAGCTTGGAAGGGACCCTACAAGGTGGTAAGAAAGGTAAGTGATGTTAACTACATGGTGGAACTGCTAGGCAGAAGGCAGGGGCACAAATTGTACCATGTTAACATGATGAAACCTTACCATGATAGGGTGGCCCTTGTGCTGAGCATTTGCAGTGGATTGCAGAAGGAGTCTGAGGGAGATCTGGGGACTGATCTCCTTAGTGAGGCTTGGGCTGACACCTCAGTGGAAGGGGTAGTGATGTCCCAGCAGCTATCTCCTTCCCAGGTTTAAGAAATCCAAGCAGTGTTGCAGGAATTTGGGGACATGTTCACTGGGAAACCAGGGTGTACCCACCTGGGGCAGCACCAGGTGGATACAGGACCCCAAAGGCCTATTAGGCAAGTACTTATAGAGTGCCTGAGGGAGTCAAACAGACTCTGAGGGAGGAGGTACAGGAGATGCTGGAACTAGGGGTGATTCAAGAGTCCAACAGTCCCTGGGCCTCCCCAGTGGTGCTGGTGCCAAAGAAGGATGACAGGACCATGTTTTGTGTGGACTACAGGAAATTCAATAGTCACACAGAGTTGGATGCTTACCCCATGCCTAGGACAGATGAGGCCCTAGAGCAGCTGGGTGGGGCTACATATATTACAACCATTGATCTTACCAAGGGTTACTGGCAGGTGCTCTTGACTCCCAGTGCTAGAGAGAAGTCAGCCTTTGTAACTCCTTTTGGCTTGTATGAGTTCACAAAGATGCCCTTTGGGATGAAGAATGCCCCATTGACTTTCCAGAGGCTGGTAGATCATATCCTAGTAGGAGCAGGAGGGTTTGCCCTTGCTTACCTAGATGATATTGCCATCTACAGCCATTCCTGGCCAGAGTGCCTTCAGCATGTCAGAGAGGTGCTGCGCAGACTAGAGAGGGCAGGGTTGACCATTAAGCCAAGCAAATGTCAGGTGGGTATGGCAGAGGTCTCTTACCTAGGACATAGAGTGGGGAGTGGTAAGATAAGACCAGAACCTAACAAAGTGGAAGCCATTCAGGCATGGCCTGCACTAAAAAGCAGGTGAGGGCATTTTTAGGGACAACAGGGTACTACAGAAAGATCATCCCCAGTTATAGTACCATAGCTGCTCCCCTAACAGCCCTGACAAGGAATAACAGGCCAAATAAGGTAGTGTGCACCCCAGCATGTGAGCAAGCATTCCAGAAGCTTAAATAAGCTTTGGGAGGACCCCCTGTGTTAGCCAGTCCAGATTACAGCAAAGAATTTGTTGTGCAGGTGGATGCTTCGAACCATGGGGTGGGGGCTGTACTTAGCCAGATTTCTTCAGGGGGGGAAGAACACCCAGTGGTTTATCTCAGTCATAGGTTCCAACCCAGGGAGGAATGCTATGCAGCTGTAGAAAAGGAATGTCTAGCCATAGTGTGGGCACTGCAGAAACTTCAGCCTTATCTGTATGGAAGGAAATTCACTGTTATGACAGATCACGACTCCCTAACATGGTTAAACAGAGCCAGCCAGCAAAATGCCAAGTTGCTAAGATGGAGCCTAGGGTTGCAAGCATATGATATTTCAGTACAGAACCACAGTGGGGTTAGCAATGCCATTGCAGATGGGCTCTCAAGACAGGGAATCGGGTAGGTATACTCAGATAGACCTGACCCTCTCAAGCAGCGTTTCTCAAAGGTCACTTGAAAAACTAGCTTGAGTTCTCCACGTGGGGGGGGGGGTGTGAAGGCTGCCAGCCTAGCCAGATAGAATTTTGCAGATAATTCTGTCATTTGTAAATATGAATGTAAACTACAGGCTTGTTGTCTTAAATGTAAAGAAATAGTGTTACATCTGGAACTGGAAAACATGTGACAACAGTGCACTCTACTGACCAAGGTAAAGCATGTGGTGACCCTTTTATGTAGACAGTGGTGTCGAAGGGTCTAGATGAAGAAATTCTTGCTATTGTTTTAACCAAGTGTTAAATTGCTAGATTTAAATATGCAAATGTATTTTTATTGCTCTGCTTCCTGACCAGCTGCAAGATAACAAAAGGAGATGTCAAGAATGTAAATGTAGTTCTGGTAAAGTGTGAATAATGATGTAATGTGTAGCCTGGGAACCCAAGAAAAGTGTGAAGAATGATGTAATGTGAATCAGAACTGCAATTTCAATTTAAAAAGAGAGAACCAGAGATTAATAAGCATTTTTGTCTTGACCATCCAACTCATCAGCACTCTGCCTGTTTTCTTATGTAAGTTTATCTTAGACTTGTGTTTTCTTTTAGAAATAGCTAGGAACTAGAAAGATTAGACTAAGTGTTTTTTGTGATGTCAGAACTGTACTACTGAATTATTTTAAGTATTTCTCTGTGATCTCTGAACCCTTGACTAGCACTGTGTAGTAAGAAGTATTGTCTTGTGTTTTTATTATTTATTATTAAATATTTTAAAACCTTTCAACTGTAGCTGTTTTGTGTAGAGATAATTTAAGCTCTAGAGTACATTGCATATTTATAGTGATTACCGTACCAAGTCACTCCAATAAGCCTTGACTGTTTAGTTATACTACCAATTGGATGATAATATTGCACAGTAATAATTGGACTCCCTTTTAAGGGCCTTTGAGTAGCTGATAAATATTAGTTGGGTGGTGCCAGGTGGTACTACCGTATAGTCTGGGTAGTAGGGGCACAGCTGGAGAACCTGTGCCAGCCTTTCCCAGGAGTGTCTGTGTGGTTGTATAAACTCTTATCTCAAAGTGTGTTTGTCAGCTACTTGGGCAGGGACACAAAGCACTGGTTGGACAGAGAGGGTGTTGGAGGTTTTAGCTTGCCCAGCTATGCTGAGATCTGGACCCTATAGCTGTGCCAGTGGGGAGTCTTATTGGGGACCTGGGGAGCAAGGGAGCAACCAGCCCTGGACTGACTGTGATCTCTGTGTGCTCTTAAGGGAAATTGCACTTTACTGTATGTATTTATTATCCTTTCCTCCTATATGAGATGCCCCTCACTGGTGTTAGTGGTGAGGATTGAGGCTTCTTCATTGCTGGGCCAGGGCATGGGCGTCGCAGAGGTTAAAAGGTATGGGGGTGTAAGTGGGAGGTAGGAGCTGTGTGCACCTCTCAAATGTACAGATTTTCACAGAATGTCCAGATTTTTGCCTTATATTTTTAGTCTGTTCCTCACAAAAATTGACAGATCACTTGGATGATCTAAGGATTGAAGTTACTGAATAATGGCACATATCTGAGTTTCAGACTTCATATCCTTAAGAAAAATACATTCTAACACAAATCCTGTTATTTCTGAGTTTATAAGAGCAGTATTTAAAATGTGTACCTAGTGTTGGACCTCCCCCCCCATTGTTACAGGCTTTGTCTACATTTCTTGCTGTAAGAGGTTGAAAGATATGGTGTGTGTGTGTGTGTGTGTGTGTGTGTGTGTGTGTGTGTGTGTGTGTGTGTGTGTGTGTGTGTGTGTGTGTGTGTGTGTGTGTGTGTGTGTGTGTGTGTTTGTAAGAGGGAGGAGTGTGTGTGTGTGTGTGTGTGTGTGTGTGTGTGTGTGTGTGTGTGTGTGTGTGTGTGTGTGCGCGCGCTTGTGTAACAGGTAGGTAGCATACCCCTCAACTGTCCAAGTTTTTACAGAATGCCCACATCTTTGCCTCATATTTTCATTTGTTCCTCATAAAAAGGACTGAAGTTGCTAAATAATGACACACATTTGAGTTTTACACTCACACCCTTTAGAAAAATGCCTAGTAACACAAATCCTGTTATTCTGACAATTTTCTAAGTTCATGAAAGCAATGTTTATAATCTGTCCCTATTTATTTTACACTTTGTCCAAATTTCTTGCACTAAGAGGTTGAGGGGTGTGCGTGAGTGTGTGTGTGTGTGTGTGTGTGTGTGTGTGTGTGTGTGTGTGTGTGTGTGTGTGTGTGTGTGTGTGTGTGTGTGTGTGTGTGTGAAATGCCCCAGTTAGGGTTAACAGGTAGTAAGTAATTTGCTTAGGCTCAACCCTGCCCCTTAGTTACATGGAACAAGAGCCTGAATCCTCTACCACAACTATCAAGCTGCATATTTCAAGGAATTGAGTTTCAGGTGCAGTTTTCAAGAAATTTAGCCGTTTCAAAGACTCATGAACTTCAAGGGAATAGAAGTTTACTGATGCTCATGCTAAGCCTGTTTACAATGTGCAACTGTTTTGTTTAGCAAATTATATCACTGTTGTGGAACAAAAGTTTATAGCAGTGTTAGTAGCACAATGGGTAGCACACTTGTGTCTTGATGCAGAAGGCTGTGGGCTCTACTCCCATTACTAATACTCTGTTGTATTTTAAGGGGGTGGGGTGCTGCAGTCTTGAGTATGCCTTCCTTTGGATGAGATGCCTAGTAACTATGAACCTGTTTTTGGTTTGCCATCCACTCCCTATTGCAATATTACCAGCTTACCATTTTTTAAAGTAACATAGGCAATTCTTCAAGGCAGCAGGCACTGAATTTAAAGATAAAACACTGAAATATAAAGTTGTTTGCTAGCAGCAACCTTTTCATTAGTTGCAGATCTCCTTAATGTGGAATTATTCAGATGACTTTTACTTTTGCAGAGATTGTGCATATTGACTGATATTGGTGTATTGTAATGACAGAAGTTTGAGTGGACTTTTATAGTTGAAATGTTCTGAATTGGGTAGTTTTGTCATTATTTTTCATATGTTTTGTTTCACTGTTTACTAGAAAAATGTTCCAAACTACAAATTTAAAACATGCCCTAACAAGTGGTGCTGTATTATACACGAGATATAATTAAATTATTATATATTATAATTTATCAGGAAGGTGAATCAAAGCACTTTTACATGGTCCTAAAATGTGTGCAAGGGGCCTATGATTTGAAAACAGCCTAAAAGTAAACTTAATCCCCCACTGGCCAGATGCATTTTCTTTGAATGTGGGTTTCAATGCTGTTTCAATGAATGTGAGTTTCAAAGAGAGAGCAGTTTTAATAATAAGTTTGTTGCATTGTGAGACTATAGAAAATGTCTATCAGTGTCTGTGCTATAAAATGTGAAATAAACATTTTAAATTAAATCCAAATATCTGTAGGCATTGTAGAAGTAAAGCAGAAAACGGTAAGCACAATGAGAGTTTTGAACAGTGTTTATGGAAACTGGGCAGAAATAGCCAAGTAATGCAAGTAATGGGACACTGTAATGGCTGCATGGAGGGCCTCTGGGTTTGCATCCCCCCCTGAAAGAATTGTGAGTGAGCCCATATATATATTACATATAATATATAACCCATTAACTACTTACATATGTTTCCATGGTTCTTGATTTTTTTTAAACTGCGATTTAATGACTGCAAATGAATATTGTTACAATGATTCATCATTTCCTAATAATCTACATAGCAAGTAGCCTTTTTCAAAGTAATGGGAGATTATTATCCACTACCATCCTTAATAATTTGCTGTGAGAAGTGACTTCAATTGTTATATTATTAAGAGAGAAGATTTTATTTATTTTTTTCATGAAAGAGGATTTGGAGAGAAAAGAAGTATTTGTTTTTTTTAGAGGGGGTTTTGACCAAAACGCAACATATGCGTACCACCACCTTTTCATTTACCAAAAAGCACTGTATTTATATATATATATATATATATATATATATATATATATATATATATATATATATATATATATATCCTGGATTTGCTCCCATGCATTCAGCACACTTGGTGATGAGCACCCTTCAGCACTCATTACTTCCAAAGCAGGTACGGGTTTTATGGGATTGGGACGCTAGCCCAAGGCCCATCTCTCTTCCAAGGATGTACCACACACTCACACCTAGGGTCAATTTAGATTATCCAATCCACCCACTGCATGTCTTTGGAATGTGGGAGGAAACTGGAGCACCCAGAGGATACACACACAAACACAGGGAGGACATGCATACTTCACACAGAAGGCATTCCAGCAGAGAATTGAACCAGAGAACCTCTTGCTGTGAGGTGAAAATGCTAACTGCTACACCACTGCACTATATATATATATGGATATATATATACACACACACACATATATATTATATATATATATATATATATATATATATATATATATATATATACATATATATATATATACATACATATATATATACACACACACACACACACACACACACACACACACACATATATATATATATATATATATATATTTTTTTTTTATTTATTATATTGATATTCTATTAATACCATCATTAAGTTTGCAGACAACACCACAGTGATTGGACTTATTTCAGGAGGAGACGAGACAGCATATAGACAAGAAGTTCAAAGACTGGCTGCATGGTAGATTGAGAACAACCTTGCCCTGAACACTGCCAAAACAAAAGAACTCATAATAGATTTCTGGAGGCACAACACAGATCACAAACCAATACACATCAATAGAGACTGTGTGGAATGAGTTCCTGCCTTCAACTTTCTAGGTGTACATGTGGCAAAAGATCTCTCTTGGTCCATAAATACCACAGAGGCAGTCAAGAAGGCACAGAAGAGACTTCATTTCATGAGGATTCTCAGGAAAAACAACCTGCAGAGACTCTGCTGGTGTCTTTTTACCTCTGTTTTGTTGAAAGTGTGCTGACATACTGCATTTCCACATGGTATACCAACAGCTTAGCAGCAGACAGGAAGGCTCTTCAAAGGATCTTTAACTCATTCACTCTGGAGCAGCTCAGAGAACACCACCATAGGAACAACAGTGCAGCCTGAGCTGTATTTCTGATAATTCATTTGTAACACCATACAGAAAACAAATGTTCATAACTGTTTAACCATAACAACTAGACTAAAAATGTAAATGCAAAAGTTGTTTAGTAGACATTGATCTTTCCAAAAGTGTAAATGCTGATAGTGTGCATCTATATCATTATGAAATATTTGCCAGGGAATGCTGATATTATGCATATTTTTTTGCCCTTTTGGTAAAACAAATCACAGTATCTCTATGAGCATGCCATGTAGACCCCTACAATTTGTGATTAATTACTTTGTATGAATGTCAGCTTTAAAAAGATACTTTAACTATCCTCATCCTCATTCCATCCCTTTACACTGCCTCTCTCCTTGTCCTACCCCTGCAATCTGTTCTATACTGTACTGTTCTTGACCTGCTCATCTTCCTACTTCACCTTTGTGCTGAAACAGTATTCTTCCCTCCTCTAACTTTTGTTCCTTTGGCTTCTGTGTCATTCTAAACATCTCCTACTCACGTCCTACCTCACTTACCTATAGTTACCTGTATTTCTGATTGTTTCTTCTCCTGTTTCTCCTCCAATTGTCTCAACCCGCTCCGTTCGCCCTGCGGGCTCACTCTGCTCCCCACCCTACCCCCAAATTCCACCCACCCCCAGGGGTCCTACTCTTATACCTATCAGACCACACCCCCTCACCTTTCCACCAATAACTATCTCATCCCCATTATCCACTCTTCTCTATTTCTCCCACACTTTTCTCCATCACTTCCTATCCCTCCCACCATTATACCTTTTCCATCCAACAACTACTTCACATCTACTGTTTAGTAATAATTTTATAACTACTATGGCAATAACTAAACCTTCTAACATACTCCTCTTACAAAGCTTACTCATACTCATACTTCTGCCTACTCTAACTCTAGCATACCTGCTAACCTCCTATGAGCATCTAGCACAGTCACACATCCTGTACCCCACCAAACAATTAACCATTTCTTCTCTACCCTCTCATACTGAACATTTCAACATAACTTTCACTCCCAGCTATCTACCACCCAAATACCATAGGACAGCCCACATTAGATATAACCTCCCAAATACAAGAAGACATCCTTTCCTTCTCAGTAAATATATTCAGACTAGATAGTTAACACTACTCCTCCCCCTAAAGGATGGAGGCATTCACCCAAACCCCAGACTAAACACCTCCACCACTACTCAACTCATTACTACAAACACCTCTACCATCCATATACTAAAAAAACCACCCAACTCACTACTAATAGCTCATCTCAACACACATAGTATCAATAACAAAATTACACAACTCCATGCTCTCCTGGAACTCTACTCCTTTGATATTTTGTGTCTAACAGAAACTTAGTTAAAACCCATAACTACAGACAATGAAGTTACCCCACCTGGTTACAACATCTTACGTCTCGACCGTGTAGCCAAGAAAGGTGGTAGAGTAGCAGTTTTATTTAAATCTGATTTTCAAATTACAACCTTCCACCAAAATCCTCCCCATGTCTCTAACACTGAAATACTTATTACCAAGCTTCAGCTAAACTCTGCTAAATCTATCTATATT
>NC_056730.1:178978676-178991176 GCF_019279795.1 Protopterus annectens | reverse complement strand
TGATTTATATATGGGGTGATTTACTGACTGTCTCTGTCCATCAGAAACATAGGTGTCGGACCAAGTGTAAGTTTCTGATTATCCATTCATCAGTCCAAGTTGCACTTAAATAGTGTTAGGGAGGAGCTCTACTTCACATGGATGGGGAGCCTCTTCCAGAGAAAGGGAATTTTCTGAGAAACATATCTGTCTTTCCAACATGTTTTAGTTGTGTCACAAGCAATAATTGGGTTCTTTTAATCTAGCAGATGGCCTTCTATTCTAAGCAGTATTCTTTACATGAGGGAGATCCTCTTCAAGGGGCATCTGATTTCTGGTCAGTATACAAGAGCTTTTAAGTACTGCTAGTGTGTGAGACATTGCTCGAATGGCTTATGAGTACATCGGCCATAAAAGCAACGTCCACATGTACAATCCTTGGAACTTGTCTGCCGCAGTCCGACCACCATCTTCGATCGTTGGATCTGTTCGCCCGAGTCGTTTGCTACTGGTCCTGTTTTCAGATAAGTGCCCCATTGGGGTGTTTCTTTTTTCCTCTTGCTGCCGCTGTCTGTTATGTGGGTTTCAGGTTTTCCAGGAAAGGCAAGTGCCAGTGTGGGAGGCAGATTCCACATAAGGATAGTCGCAACCTGTCTCTGTCTTGTTTGGGGCCTGTGCACGAACATACATCTTTCTGTATTTGTTAGGCCTTTGCCCCCAAGACCCTACATAGCTGTCACTTAGTTGCTGATTAAAATCAGCAACTAAGTCTTTAGCTAGGGACATTATGGCAGGTACATCTGGGACTTCTGTCGAGCCTGTTTAGAACAGTAAGGCCAAGAGGCCGGGGCCTAAATCTTCAGCTACGCCTCCTACCTCTTTCTCTCAAGGTCAATGAAGACCTAGAGATATGTTCTTCAGCTTGTAATGCATCAAACTCCATCAAGGAATCTGCCTTTGGCATGTCCTCAAAGGAAATGCAGACATTTGCACCAGACGGTTAGGGTGAACCAAGGCTCATTATTTCGGAAGGCCCTAGGGGTATCTGTCAGATACTAGTTAGGGAGGATATTCCATCTAATATTATTGAGTGCAGGCCTACTTCAGGTCCCTCCACTTTTCATCAGGCAGATGCGTGGTTAAAAAAGAAGCAGAAGACCAGGCACATCCTAAGACTCTGCAATTAGACTAGGAAACTTTCTCTCAAGGTTTGCTTAATAGGTTCATAGGTTCATAGATTAGTACTAGGCTAACTACCCTTGCGAGCCATTTTAAGCCTAGCCAATTATCCCTTGTGAGACTCAAACCCCGCACCTTGTGTTTGTAAGGCAAATACCTGAACCATTAGGCCACACTCCCAACCCCACTTGCACTTATGGCTCTTAAGCCTCCTTCAGCTAATCCTGTTTCTCCTTCGTCTTCTTCCTCCTAAAGAGATTTAGGTTACTGGAATCATCTGAGGATGAGGGTTCTTCTGAAAATGAATCCTTGGCCTACTCCCACTCAAATTCCACTCCCCTTGAATATGCTTCCTCCAAGGAAGAGTCTAACGGCTAAACTTTAGCTTAAATGAGGGAGCTCGTTAACTGGGACTGCTCTCAGGTTTGTGATGTGCAGAAAAGATATTATGATCTTTTACAAATGGACTCTCCTTCTCCTTCTGCTATACCTCCAGTCTTACCAGCCTTTTTGGATACATTTTCTTCAGCATCTGAGAACCCAGATTCACAGGTCCCTTCCCTTAAAACGCTTTATCGGTTTTATAAGGTGCCAGACTTTTTCTTTACAGATGTCCTTCAGCAGATCTTGCAGTGGTTTCCATTGCTTCTGACAAAACTTCCAGACTGTTGTCATCCACCAAGCTTCTCCCCTCTGATAAGGAGAGCAAGACTATGTAAAGAATAGGAAACAGGTCTATACCTCTGCCACCCTAGCTATCCATGCTATAAACTACCAAACCCACATGACCAGATATGCTTTGGCTCTTCTTTCTCAAGACTGTTAAGTAGTTTCTCACCTTTCAGACTCTGATGTTAAGACTCTGCTGATGTCTTTTTAGGAGCTTCTTCTCAGGTAGCACGTCACCATTAAATGTAGCTATGATGCAGCAGAAGCATCTTCCAGGGCAGCTGCATCTGGTCTGTTCTTAGAAGGTATTCATGGCTGAGGCTTCAACCACTTCCAGATTATATCAAAGCAAAATTAATTGATACTCCTTTAGACAGTAGTGCTGTGTTTGGGGTTGCAGCTGCAGATTTGTTTAAATCTTTGCAGGAGAAAGGTAAGGAACTACAGGACATTTAACTTTCTCCACCATCCCCAAATTTCAGAGGAATTATCCCTCTAAAACTTCTTTTGTTAGAAAACAAGCTTGGCTTCTCACTTCGAAAAACAAAAAGGGAGGTAGGAGAGCTCCTTAGTCTAAGCCCTCTCAGCCATTTCCTGCCCAGAAGCAGCTCTTTCCAGACAAGCCAGTCTGTGACTACCACACTCCTCTCAGTCTTATTCCTCTTTCTCTGCGTCTTTCCCTGTCTCTTCAGTTTGGGAAGCTATTGCTCAAGACTCATGGGTTCTTTCTATTATCAAACAAGGGTACTTTATGGTCTGAAAAACTCTTCCCCCTTTCATGGGCATTCCACAACCACCTCAGGACCAACTGCATCTATTTTCACAGATGCTTCAGGAGTTGCTATGTCAGGGAACAATTTGAGAAGTTCCTCTGCCCCTCAGAGGAAGAGGGTTTTACTCCAGGATGTTTCTTGTACCTAGAAAAGATGGCCCATGGAGACCTATTCGGGATTGTATCGCCTAAATACCTGTTCTGTAGGGTCCTATCTTTTGCTTGCTGTCCTTGTAAACCTGGCTTCCTCTTATTTTTCCTCAGGCTTGCATAGCCTGTCAGAACATCAAGGTTGCTTATCTTCATATTCCAATTCACCCCCTTTACAGGAAACTTTTACATTTCTCTGTTGCTTCCTTGTACTTTCAGTTCCCACCTTTGCCCTTTGGTCTTTCCAGTGCCCCAAGGATATTCATAAAGTGCCTTGCTCCTGTCATTGCTTACTGCAGACTTCAGGGCATCCAAGTTTACCCTTCCCTGAATTATCTTCTTTTTCTAGCTCTTTATCCAGAGACCCTGGAACAAAATCTACAGTTCACTATTTCTCTTTTACAAAGGTTGGGATTCGCAGTAAATTTCAAAAAATCCTTTCTTTCCCCTTCACAGGACCACATCTTCCTGGGGTGCAGGCAGGGCTGGACTTTGGTCAATTAGTGCCCTAGGCAAAGGTCTCCACAGTGCCCCCTCCCCAACACTACCCGGTGCCCCCATTCTAATCTCCCTATACCATCCATATTACTGGAAAAGTGCCCCTGCTCGACAGGCACCCTAGGCAGACGCCTACTTTGCCTATGCCTAAGGCCGGCTATGGGTGCATGTTGCAGACAGATATGCTGGCATCTCTATTTCCTTCAGAAGTGCATTCACTCATTTCCTACTTCCAACGCCTTCTCCCTCTTTATTTTTTTTTTTTACAGCCAGAGAGTTTCTCAGGCTCCTGGGTTTCATGACATCCACCATTCCCATGCTACCTCTAGCCAAACTTCACATGAGAACTTTTCAGGGGTACCTGAAATCAGTTTGGATGCAGCATGTCCACGTCCACTGGAGTTTGTGGTTCCTCTTCTCCCTTGTCTCAAAAGGGAACTCCTTTGGTGTATTCAGCAGATTTCCCTGAACCCAGGCCTTTTCATCCTCCTCTTTCTACTCAATAGTTTACAGATGCCTCAGACATAGGATGGGGACAACCTTTGCTTCCATGAACGTACAGGGCCTTTGGTCTCCTCCTCAAAAGGAGGAGCATATCAGCATCAAAGAGATGACAGCTGTCTTAGCTCTTCAGGCATTCCATCCTCTCTTCCGTCTGGGACCTCTAAAGCTGTTTAAATACCATTGTACTGTGGTGTTGTCTGTAAACAAACAGGGGGAGACAAAGTCGTACCTCCTGTGCAGGTTAACGGTCATGGCTTGGAAACTAGCAGTTCAGTACCAGGTGACTCTTGGGCAATTTACATCTCCTGCAGTGGGAATTCTGTGGCAGACTGTCTGAGCAGGTCCATGACTCAATTCCAAGAATGGTTGATCCACATGGATGTGTTTCTGGATATTGTCCACTGGTGGGGTACACCTCAGATAGATCTGTTTGTCGTCCCCCCCCCCCCCCGAGCAGACGGCTTCCTTTTTTTTTGTGCCAGAATCCCAGGTCCTCTGGTTTGGAAGATGGACACCTTATCAGTTTCATGGAGGGGGATATTTCTTTATGCAGTTCCTCCCTTTCCTCTCATTCAGAAAGTCCTGTTCAAGATTCAGCAGGACAAACCAAAAATCTTGCTGGTGACTCCCTTTTGACCAAGACAACATTGCTTCCCTCTTCTACTTTTAGCCAAGGGCAGTCATCACAAGTTACCCGACAGGGTGAACCTTCTCACACAGGACAAAGGATCCCTTCTCCATCCACATCTATCAACTCTGTCAGACACATTTTATTTTTTTCTGAGGACATTCTTAGGGTGTACTGCAGGAGGCCAGAAAACTCAAATACTAGGAATAGGATACTAGGAAATCCTACTTATCTAAATGGAAGAAATTTTCTATTTGGTTTTGTTCACACAACCTGGATCCACTGTCTGTGGATGTTCCATTGGTTCTTTCTTTGTGTGACTGGCTCAATGATGGTTTGGCATACTCGTCAGGGAAAGTCCATTTGTCAGCCATTTCTGCCTGTTTGCCTTTGTCTCCCCCTTTGGCTTCTAGGTTAAAGATTAAACTTTTTTCTCAAAGGCATCCATCACATTAGGCCTCCCAGGAAGCCTGTTCCTCCTTCTTGAGATTTGAACTTTGTTTTGGAAAAGCTGACTGTTGTTCCATTTGAGCCTGCAGCTACAGCTTCTTTGCAACCCTGCATTTGGGGAAAACTGTTACTAGCTTTGACTCCTGCCAGAAGGATATCTAAACTTCAAGCTTTAATGGCTTCCCTACTTTTCTAATTTTCCATAAGGACAGGGTCTCTGTGCGTACTAACCCTTCCTTTATGCCCAAGGATGTGAATGAATTATCTCTTAACCAATCTCTTCATTTGCCCACCTTCTTCTCCACAATCCTCTAGTGAGAGGATTTGTACACACCTTGGATGTGCATAGACCATTTAGATTTTTTTTGGATAAAACTAAGGCTATCCGGAAATGTGATCAGCTTTTTGTTTCTTTTCATCCCAGGGCTGTGGGATTGTCTGTTTCCAAGCAGACCATTTCCTCTTGGATTTTGAAGGCTATTTATTTTTGTTATGTTTGCCCATGGGAAGAACCTCCCTTTTCATGTTGAGGCTCATTCTACTAGGACCGTGGCTTCTTCAAGTGCTTTCTTTAAGTGTTTGGATACTAATACCACTTTAGAAGCAGGTACTTGGACCTCTGTACATACCTTCACCAAGCATTACAAATTGGATAGCTTTTCCAGGTCTAAAGGTGGTTTTAATAAAGCCATTCTTTATGGCTTTCTAGAGATCTCTTCTGGTCCTTCCTCATCCCAGGTTATCTCCTAAATTTTGGTACTCTCCCTCATGTAAAGAATACTTCAACATTAGAATAGAAAGATATAGAATAGTTGTGTAAAATCTTACCATAACCATAGCTGTCCTTCTCTTTCATGTTGCAGTATTTTATCCCTCCCTCTTTTCCCCTCTGGTGCTTGCTGTTGTTCTGGATGTCTGATAACCTTCTTGTTTCCGTAGACTGGTGTTCCTCCTTGGGCATTCAGTTCTGAGGATTGTACATGTGGATCTCGTTTTTATTGCCGATGTACTCCTAAGCCATTCATGTGATATCTTGCATACTAGCAGTACTTAAAAGCTCTTGTATACTGGCCGGATGTCGAGTCGCCCTTGGCAGTGGATCTCCCTCATGCAAAGAATACTGCAACGTAGAAGAAGAGCAGGGCATCCATGGTTATAGTAAGATTTTATACAACTGCTCTTTCTGATGGTGTTTTTTGTGGATACACAAAAAGGTTCATAAAAACAGAGTCCAGGGATGCCTTGAATGCCAGGCAGAGATCACCTTTCAGAAGTTTGCATGATACTAAGTAAAGAGACAGGGCTTTGAGGTGATCAGCTTAGGACATTTTGTTTACTCCGTGTATTCTTTTTGTAAGGAACCATTGTGGACATTCCAGTCGCTTTGTGTCTGGTGAGGTACATACCAAAGGGGGTATTTATACTCTGTTATGGGTCTGATGAGAGCTGAGTACAGTGGTACGATGACCCCTTTGGACCTAGATGTCATGGCCATACTTGCAGCTAGAGCAGTATAGAAGGATTTTCTTTTTACCTTGGACACATGTTAGTCAAAGTCTAGGTTACTATCTACATGAGTTCCCAGATCCCTGACTAGTGAATCAACTTTTAACGGGTGTTTGATGTAGTTACCTGGTTTGGCCAACATCCCAAAAGGTGCTATAATACATTTCTTTATATTAAGTTTTAAGCCATTGCTTTGGCACTAAGCATTTGTCTGTTTGGGAATTTCCTGAAGGATGTTCTTATCTTGGTTGAGGGGGGAGGGTGAGTCATTGTCTGCTCCCAGTCTGCAACATCTGTGAACTTGGTTACCCAGAGGCTTTTGACATTAGCTTTGACATCTGAGAAGTAGATGCCAAAGAGGATTGGGTCCAACACAGAGCCCTATGGAACTCTACTGGTGACCAGCCTCTTTATGGAGGTGGCCACACTGATCCTAACCTCTTGGATCCTGTCTGAGTGAGCAGGCCATTCTGCTGTTTATAAGAGGGGTTTTGCCTAGTTCTGTAAGTTTGTTGACCATGTTCAAGAGGAGTATTGTATGAAATGCTTTAGCCAGATCTAGGTAGGCAGTATGCACTGATGTTCTTCATACCACATTGCTGCAGTCCTAACACTTGGGTAGTCCGCTGTCCCAGTCGGCCCGAATACCAAAGGTCAAGGCGCATTAGTCTGACGTCAGGACGCCAGGGTACAAATGCGCATGACCGACGTCATATCCTCAGTCTTTTTTGCCGCATGGTCCGATGCAGAAGCAGTTTTGCAAGTGCAGGTTGGCGTTCTGAGATTTTCCGAAGTCGGAGTTTCAGACCGAATCCAAGTTGGCTAAGTACCCGTTGGGGATTATTTTGGTTTTTCTTGCCTCAGTATTTTACCGGATGTCAGAAAAAGTGAATAACTGTATTTCTTGTGGGAAACAGATACCTCATAGGGATTACCATACCTTGTGTATACCTTGCTTAGGGCCTGAGCACGACGTTGTTGGCTGTCGCTCTTGTGCTAGATTTAACAAACGCACTATAAAGAGAAGATTAGATTGTGCCAGGTTAGTTTTGGGAAGCGTGTAATTATAAAATGCCGCCGGATGCTCCGACACCGCTTCAAAAAGCGCAAGGACAAAACAGCAAAGCCTAGGCTGGAAGAACCGGACATCGGTTCTTTAGAGGGCTCGGTGGAGCCAGGGGTTCAGCCAGAAATTTCTTTGGAATCCCAGGGAGAGACTTTATTACTGCAAGATGTGACCTCTCAGGAGGTAGGCCAGGCGGAAGGGGCTTCTCAGGTAGCTGTTCTTCCTTCCCTTCCTAAGGTGGTTAGGCCCTCGGCTGCTGTTTCCAAGGCTTCTCCCAGGGGCAGGCCAGGTTTTGTTTCAGGAGTTACCCCTAGTTCTTCAGGGTCTGTACCTAAGAAGCATATGCTTAAGATGGCAGAAGATTTGATTACAATGATTAGAGGTTCTATGCCCTCCTGATAAGAGGCCTAGGGTGGAACCTGAGCTTGGGAGTTTTGAGCAGTGTTCGGATGCTTCTGAGTCTTCGGCTGAAGACTTGCAGGAGTATTCCCCTTACTCTGATTCTGATGTA
The DNA here is from genome assembly GCF_019279795.1 of Protopterus annectens. Classification (NCBI taxonomy): domain Eukaryota; kingdom Metazoa; phylum Chordata; order Ceratodontiformes; family Protopteridae; genus Protopterus; species Protopterus annectens. The sequence continues at coordinate 178,983,264 of NC_056730.1, read as the reverse complement.
GATGATTCTACTCCTTCTGCTTCTCCTCCTGAGGATTTTTCATTTTCAGAGACTCTTCATTCCATGAGGGAGCATTTTAAATGGGAAGGTCAGGATTTCTCTGATTCCAGGAAAAGGCTTAGGGATTTTTTGTTTCTACCCCAGCATAGGCCTTTAGCTATACCTCCTGTTCTAGATGTGGTAGAGGATGTTTTTGCAGAGGCTTCTCTGAACCCTGACTCTTTGCCTCCTGCTCCAGTTAAACCGGATAGATATTATAGGGTGCCTGAAGCTCATAAGTATCTTTTTAAGAGTCCTAGGGCAGACCCTGTTTCACAGGGGCCTAAAGGTGTTAAGGCTTCTGTTGTTAAAAATCCTGTTCCTCCAGATAAAGAGGCTAGGGCTTTGGATAGATGGGGAAAGAAAGTGTATACTTCTTCCACTTTGGCCATGAGAGCTTTGAATTGCCAGTTTCACATGTTGAAATACCAAAATTATCTCCTTTCACAATTAAAGTCTAAGGTAGATGCTTTGGCGGAAGGTATTGAGTGTAAAGAGTTGCAGGATTTAGTTCATGTTTCTGAACAGGTGGGTAAGCATTCTTTGCAATGTGGTTTTGATGCTGTGCAGGCCTCTTCGAGGGTGGCTGCCACTGGTTGTTCTTCGCAGGCACGCCTGGTTGAGGGATCAGAATTTAGCTGAGCATGTGAAAACAAGGATTTTAGATGCTCCTTTACAATCTGATGTGTTGTTTGGTTCGCCTGTGGAAGCAGTTCTAAAGAAAATAGAAGACAAGGCTAAGTCTATGCAGACTGTTAAAGATTTTTTGCAGGTTCAGCCTCCGAAGTTTAGTAGAAATTGGCCTACCAAGGGGTGGACATATCCTGCTTATGATTCCCAGTCTAGGGGTAGGTCTAGACGTGGTAGAGGCAGAGCTCAAGGTTCTTTTAGGCCTAGAACAGGGAGTTCACCTGCTCAGTCTTTTGGTGAGGGCAGGGGTCAGTCCTTTCGTAAACAGACACAATAACCTGCCTTTTCAGCTGCCAGAATCTTCTCGTCTGGCAGCACCTTTGGGAGGAAGGTTGGCACTTTTCAAAGAAAACTGGAGTTTAATTACCCAAGACAGATGGGTATTGGATATCATTCACCACGGTTACAGATTTTATTTCCATACCTTGCCTCCTTTCAAAGGCATGCCAGACATTCCTCCTCAACAAAGGAAAGAGGCTCACAAGCAAATTTCTCTGTTGCTCCAAATAGGGGCCATTCAGCCGGTTCCTGTGCCAGAAAGGGGCCTAGGATTTTATTCTCGCCTGTTCCTAGTACCAAAAAGGGGAACACGTGGAGACCAATTTTGGATCTGTCTATCCTCAACACTTATCTGGACATTCCCAAGTTCAAAATGTTGACGTTACAACAGCTTTTACCTCTGCTGGGCAAAGATCACTGGATGGTAACTTTGGATCTCAAGGAAGCTTACCTTCATGTTCCTATCAGACTAGTTTGCAGGAAGTATCTGCGAAGCTGGGAATTCTCATTATCAGTTCTCTGCATTGCCCTTTGGCTTATCTACTGCGCCCAGAGTATTCACAAAGGTTATGGCTCCAGTGATAGCTTTCTTCAGGCTAAAAGGAATACAAATCTATCCTTATTTGGATGATTGCCTGATTCTGGCTCAAGGAAGGGACGTGCTTCTTCAGCATTTGGAATATGTGATAGCAGTGCTAAGATGCCTAGGGTATTCTGTGAACGAAATAAAGTCAAGTCTAGTACCCTCTCAAGACATGTGCTTTCTGGGTGTGAGACTGAATACAGCAACCCAGATGGCCTTTTTAACCCCGGACAAACAAAAGAATCTTTCTTTACTTCCATCAACTATCTCATCAGTCCGGGCTGACTGCAAGGACAGTCCTTCAAGCCTTAGGGTTCATGGCATCTTGTATTCTGGTACTTCCCAATGCCAAACTGCATATGAGGAAGCTACAATGGTATCTCAAAATGTATGGACACAGCACTGCCAGGATTTGGACACTGTCATTCAAATAATACCTTGCATTCAAAAGGAATTTTTGTGGTGGGCTCAGGAATGTCACCTAAACAAGGGACTCTCTGTGACCCGGCCAGAGGCGAGTCAGATTCTAACGACAGATGCCTCAGACACAGCTTGGGGAGCTCATCTGAATGGAAAGTGGATACAAGACAAGTGGCCTGCCAGACTGCAGCATCTACATATCAACATGAAGGAGATGTTAGCAGTCCAGTTTGCATTACTGGCTTTCAAGGATTTACTTCTTCCAGGGCAGGTGTTGATTCTAACAGACAACACAACTGTCATGTGGTACATCAACAAACAAGGGGAACACATTCTTATCCTCTATGCAGGCAAGCAATGATTTTGTGGGAGACTGCTAAGCTTGCAGCTGAATCTTCAAGCAAGGTTTCTGCCAGGAGCACAGAACTCCTTAGCAGATGTGTTAAGCAGGCAAATCATGGATCCCCACAGTGGAAACTGGATCTTCATGTATTTCAGACATTGACAGTGTCATGGGGAACTCCAGACATAGATCTGTTCGCTTCTCCACTAAACCACCAGCTGCCAAAGTTTTGAGGTTTCATCACACAGCCTGGAAAGTGGATGCTCTTTCTTTCAGTTGGAAAAATCTTCATGTGTATGCCTTTCCACCTCTGCCTCTCCTCCCAAAGGTACTTCTAAAGGTCAGACAAGACAAGCCAAGGATGATTTTAATAGCTCCAGATTGGCCTCGGCAGCACTGGTACCCATTGCTGAGGAGTCTGGTAAGGAAGCCTCCATGGCCCTTACCTTTGATTCCACACCTATTGTCTCAGAAGGACGGGCATCTGCTCAATGTCAAGCTTCACTCTCTTCATCTAACAGCTTGGCATATTCTGTTTTGAACCATAGCAGGTCTCAGCTTCCTCAACAAGTTTTGAATGTGATTATGGAAGCCAGAAGACCTAGTACAAGGAAAGTGTACGCAGGAAAATGGAAGAGATTTTTATTTTGGTGTGCAGCAAAGGATTTGGATGTTTCTGAGCCAAATTTGAGTGTGGCTCTTCAATATCTTACTGAGTTATTGGACAAAGGTTTGTCTTTCTCTTCCATTAAGATTCATGCTGCAGCAATTTCAGCTCACTATGATTGTGACCCACCATTGTTTTCTCATCCTTTGTTCAAGCAATTTCTTAGAGGGCAAAGAATATAAGACCCCAATGTGAGCTCCTACTCCTGCTTGGGACCTCAATTTTGTGTTGGAGAAACTCACTCTACAACCTTTTGAGCCTGCAGCTACTGCTGAATTGAAATATTTGTCATGGAAGACTGCTTTTTGTTAGCCATTACATCTGCAAGAAGGGTGTCTGAATTGCAGGCCCTTATGGCGGTTGAGCCTTTCCTGATTTTCATAAGGATAGGGTATCTTTACGTACTAATCCTTCCTTTATGCCTAAAGTGGTTTCTAGTGTGGCTTTAAACCAAACTATTCATTTGCCTACCTTTTATGCAGATCCCCAAAATAAGGGGGAAAAGATTTTGCACACTTTAGATGTACACAGGCAGTTGCTATTATTTAAGCAGGACTAAGGATTTTAGGCAGTCTCAGCAGTTGTTTGTTTCTTTTGCTTTGAGTTCTCAGGGCAAGCCTGTGTCAAAACAAACTATTTCTAAGTGGATTGGGTTTTGCATTGCATTTTGTTATTCCCATCATGGAAGGGAGATTCCAGCTGGGATTAGGCCTCATTCCACTAGGGCTACTGCCACTTCAACAGCATTTCTAAGGGGGGTGGCAACTAAGGATATTTTGGAGGCAGCTACTTGGAGTTCAGTGCATACTTTCTCTAAGCATTACCACCTTCCTCTCTACTCTAAATCTAGGGCTGGTTTTGCCACGGCTATTTTGCAGGGCATGTTGTCAGCTCCTGCTTCCTTATGATTTGCCAGCCTCCCTTACCTCTGCTTTGGGATTCTACCCAAGTGTTAGGACTGCAGCAATGTGGTATGAAGAACATAGTACAGTTTTGTACCTACCATAAATGTAGATGTTCAAGATCCACATTGCTGCAGTCCAATTCTCCCTCCTTCCCTCTGTGTTTAGGGGTGGTTGTGTGGGTGAGGTTATACTCTTGTAAATTTGTATATATTGTATATATATTTGGTGCAGGAGTGTGTGGTGTTTTGGTTTTAGCCTTATCTTTTAGGGTCTTCTGACATCTGGGGCAAGAAAAGACTGAGGATATGACGTCGGTCATGCGCATTTGTACCCTGACGCCCTGACGTCAGACTAATGACCGACGTCAGCCATATACTTTGGTATTCGGGCCGACTGGGACAGCGGACTACCCAAGTGTTAGGACTGCAGCAATGTGGATCTTCGAACATCTACATTTATGGTAGGTACAAAACTGTACTTTTTCCCTTCATCCATTCCCTTAGTGACCTCTTCAAAGAAGTCCACCAGGTTCAGTAAGCATAAGCTAGAATGGGATGGGTCTAGTGTCTGTAGGTCTCCTATATCCCCGTTTGATAATGTCCATGACTTTGCAAGTAAGACTAGTCAGTCTAATGGGTCAGTAGTTTCCAGGATCTGTTGAA